>NC_054475.1:59988988-60304576 GCF_017639515.1 Carcharodon carcharias | reverse complement strand
GAAAGAGATTCAATGCGGGAGAGAAAGAGAGAATAAGTGCTGGAGAGGGGCAGAGAGCGAATGCTGGAGAGAGAGAGAGAGTGTGATTGCTGGAGAGGGAGAGATAGCGAGTGCTGGAAAGGGAGAGATAGAGACTGAGTGCTGGAGAGAGAAAGATAGAGAGTGAGTGCTCGAGAAAGAGAGGTCAAGATTGTGTGCTGGAGAGTGAGAGAGATAGAGAGTGAGTGCTGGAGAGAGAGAGAGTGAATGTTGGAGAGAGAGAGATAGAGAGTGAGTGCTGGAGAGAGAGAGAGAGGGAGTGAGTGCTGGAGAGTGAGAGATAGAGAGTGAGTGCTGGAGAGAGAGAGAGAGAGGGAGTGAGTGCTGGAGAGAGAGAAATCGAGTGTGAGTGGTGGAGTGAGAGAGAAGAGAGTGAGTGGTTGATTGAGAGTGAGTGCTGGCGAGGGAGATAGAGAGTGAGTGCAAGAGAGGGAGAGAGCCTGAGTGCTGGAGTGAGAGAGATAGAGTGTGACTGGTGCAGAGAGAGAGTGAGTGCTGGGGATGGATGGAGAAAGAGATTCAATGCGGGAGAGAAAGAGAGAATAAGTGATGGAGAGGGGGAGAGAGCGAATGCTGGAGAGAGAGAGAGAGAGAGTGATTGCTGGAGAGGGAGAGATAGCGAGTGCAGGAGAGGGAGAAATAGAGACTGAGTGCTGGAGAGAGAAAGATAGAGCGTGAGTGCTGGGGAGAGTGATAGGGAGTGAATGAAGGAGAGAAAGAGTGAGAGAGCACGTGCTGGAGAGAAAGGGAGAGTGAGTGCTGGATAAAAAGAATGAGTGAGTGCTGGAGAGAGAGAGATAGAGACTGAGTGCTGGAGAGAGAGAGTGAGGGCTGGAGAGAGAATGAGAGAGCGAGTGCTGGAGAGAGAGAGATAGAGACTGAGTGCTGGAGAGAGAGAGTGAGGGCTGGAGAGAGAGATTGAGAGAGCAAGTGCTGGAGAGAAAGAGAGAGTGAATGCTGTAGAGAGAGAGTGAGAGTGAGTGCTGGATAAAGAGAATGAGTGAGTGCAGGAGAGAGAGAGATAGAGACTGAGTGCTGAGAGAGAGTGAGTGTGTAGAGATAGAGAGAGCGTGAGTGCTGGATAAAGAGAGAGATAGAGTGAGTGCTGGATAAAGAGAATGAGTGAGTGCTGGAGAGAGAGAGATAGAGACTGAGTGCTGGAGAGAGAGAGTGAGGGCTGGAGAGAGAGTGAGAGAGCGAGTGCTGGAGAGAGAGAGTGAGGGCTGGAGAGAGAGAAAAAGAGAGGGAGTGCTGGAGAGAGAGCAATAGGGAGCGAGTACTCGAGAGAGAGAAAGAGAGAGTGAGTGCTAGAGAGAGAGTGAGTGCTGGAGAGAGAGAGAGAGATAGAGAGTGAGTGCTGGAGAGATAGATAGCAAGTGAATGCTGGGGAGAGAGTGACTGCTGGAGAGAGAGATAGAGAGTGAGAGCTGGAGAGTTAGAGAGTGAGTGCTGGAGAGAAAGAGAGAATGACTGCTGGAGAGAGAGAGATAGAGAGTGAGTGCTGGAGAGTTAGAGAGTGACTGCAGGAGAGAGAGAGAGAGTGAGTGCTCGAGAGAGAGAGAGTGCTGTAGATGGAGAGGGAGCGAGTGCTGGAGAGAGAGATAGAGAGTGAGTGCTGGAGAGAGAGATAGAGAGTGGGCGCTGGACAGAGAGAGATAGAGAGCGAGTTCTGGAGAGATAGAGATAGAGAGGGAGTGCTGGAGAGAGAGATAGGGAGCGAGTACTCGAGAGAGAGAAAGAGAGAGTGAGTGCTGGAGAGAGAGGTAGAGGGTGAGAGCTGGAGAGGGAGATAGTGAGTGAGTGCTAGAGAGAGAGAGAGCGAGTGCTGGAGAGAGAGAGAGTGAGTGCTGGAGTGAGAGGTAGAGAGTGAGTGCTGGAGAGAGAGAGTGAGAGAGCTAGTGCTGGAGAGAAAGAATGAGTGCTGGAGAGGGATAGAGAGAGTGCTGGAGAGAGAGAGATAAAGAGTGAGTGCTGGAGAGAGTGAGGGCTGGGGAGAGAGAGTGACAGATGGAGATTGAGTGCTGTAGAGAGAAAGAGAGAGTGAGTTCTGGATAAAGAAAGAGAGAGTTAGTGCTGGATAAAGAGAATGAGTGAGTGCTAAGAGAGCGAGAGATAAAGAGTGAGTGCAGGGGAGAGAGAGTGAGTGCAGGGGAGAGAGAGAGAGTGAGTGCTGGAGAGAGAGAGAGAGTGAGTGCAGGGAAGAGAGAGAGTGAGTGCTGGAGAGAGAGAGAGTGAACGAGTGCTGGAGAGGGAGTGAAGAGAGTGAGTGATGGATAAAGAGATTGAGTGAGTGCTGGAGAGAGAGAGATAGAGAGTGAGTGCTGGAGAGAGAGATAGAGAGTGAGTGCTGGAGCGGGAGAGAGAGCGAGTGCTGGAGAGGGAGATAGAGAGAGAGCACGTGCTGATGAGGGAGAGATAGCGAGTGCTGGAGAAGAAGAGATCGAGAGTGAGTGCTCGAGAGAGAGAGGTCAAGAGTGTGTGCTGGAGAGTGAGAGAGAGAGAGAGTGAGTGCTGGAGTGAGAGAGAGTGAATGTTGGAGAGAGACATAGAGAGTGAGTGCTGGAGAGAGAGATAGAGAGTGAGTGCTGGAGAGAGAGAAATCGAGAGTGAGTGCTGGAGTGAGAGAGAAGAGAGTGAGTGGTTGATTGAGAGTGAGTGCTGGCGAGGGAGATAGAGAGTGAGTGCAAGAGAGGGAGAGAGCTTGAGTGCTGGAGTGAGAGAGATAGAGTGTGACTAGTGGAGAGAGAGAGTGAGTGCTGGGGAGAGATGGAGAAAGAGATTCAATGAGGGAGAGAAAGAGAGAATAAGTGCTGGAGAGGGGGAGAGTGTGAATGCTGGAGAGAGAGAGAGAGAGAGTGATTGCTGGAGAGGGAGAGATAGCGAGTGCTGGAGAGGGAGAGATAGAGACTGAGTGCTGGAGAGAGAAAGATAGAGAGTGAGTGCTGGGGAGAGAGATAGGGAGTGAATGAAGGAGAGAAAGAGTGAGAGAGCGCGTGCTGGAGAGAAAGGGAGAGTGAGTGCTGGATAAAAAGAATGAGTGAGTGCTGGAGAGAGAGAGATAGAAACTGAGTGCTGGAGAGAGAGAGCGAGTGCTGGAGAGAGAGAGATAGAGACTGAGTGCTGAAGAGAGAGACAGTGAGGGCTGGAGAGAGAGAGTGAGAAAGCAAGTGCTGGAGAGAAAGAGAGTGAGTGCTGTAGAGAGAGAGAGAGTGAGTGCTGGATAAAGAGAATGAGTGAGTGCTGGAGAGAGAGAGATAGAGACTGAGTGCTGAGAGAGAGAGTGAGTGTGTAGAGAGAGAGAGAGTGAGTGCTGGATAAAGAGAGAGAGAGTGAGTGCTGGATAAAGAGAATGAGTGAGTGCTGGAGAGAGAGAGATAGACACTGAGTGCTGGAGAGAGAGAGTGAGGGCTGGAGAGAGAGTGAGAGAGCGAGTGCTGGAGAGAGTGAGGGCTGGAGAGAGAGTGAGAGAGCGAGTGCTGGAGAGAGAGAGATAGAGACTGAGTGCTGGAGAGAGAGAGTGAGGGCTGGAGAGAGAGAGAGAGAGAGGGAGTGCTGGAGAGAGAGAGATAGGGAGCGAGTACTCGAGAGAGAGAAAGAGAGAGTGAGTGCTAGAGAGAGAGTGAGTGCTGGAGAGAGAGAGAGAGATAGAGAGTGAGTGCTGGAGAGATAGATAGCAAGTGAATGCTGGAGAGAGAGATAGAGTGTGAGAGCTGGAGAGTTAGAGAGTGAGTGCTGGAGAGAGAGATAGAGAGTGAGTGCTGGAGAAAGAGAGATAGAGACTGAGTGCTGGAGAGAGAGAGTGAGGGCTGGAGAGAGAGTGTGAGAGAGCGAATGCTGGAGAGAAAGAGAGAGTGAGTGCTGATGAGAGAGATGGAGAGTGAGTGCAGGAGAGGGAGTGAGTGCTGGGCAGACAGGAAGAGAGAGATTGATTGCTGGAGAGAAAGAGACAATGAGTACTGGAGAGAGAGAGAGAGTGAGCGAGTGCTGGAGAGAGAAAGTGAGTAAGTGCTGGGGAGTGAGAGATAAGAGAGTGAGTGCTGGAGAGAGAGGAAGTGAGTGGTTGAGAGAGAGAGTGAGTGCTGGCGAGAAAGAGAGAATGTGTCCTGGTGATTGACAGATGGAGAGTGAGTGCTGTAGAGAGAGAGAGAGAGTGAGTGCTGGATAAAGAGAATGAGTGAGTGCTGGAGAGAGAAAGATAGAGTCTGAGTGCTGGAGAGGGAGTGTGAGGGCTGGAGAGAGAGAGTGAGAGAGCGAGTGCTGGAGAGAAAGAGATAGAGACTGAGTGCTGAAGAGAGAGAGAGAGAGTGAGTTCTGGATAAAGAGAATGAGAGTTAGTGCTGGATGAAGAGAATGAGTGAGTGCTAGAGTGCAAGAGATAAAGAGAGTGAGTGCAGGGGAGAGAGAGTGAGTGCAGGGGAGAGAGAGAGAGAGAGAGTGCGGGAGAAAGAGTGAGTGCTGGAGAGAGAGAGAGTGAGTGCTGGAGAGAGAGAGAGAGTGAGTGCAGGAGAGAGAGAGAGTGAGTGCTGGAGAGAGAGAGAGTGAACGAGTGCTGGAGAGGGAGTGAAGAGAGTGAGTGCTGGATAAAGAGATTGAGTGAGTGCTGGAGAGAGAGAGATAGAGAGTGAGTGCTGGAGAGAGAGATAGAGAGTGAGTGCTGGAGCGGGAGAGAGATTGAGTGCTGGAGATGGAGAGAGAGCGAGTGCTGGAGAGGGAGATAGAGAGAGAGCACGTGCTGATGAGGGAGAGATAGCGAGTGCTGGAGAGGAAGAGATAGAGAGTGAGTGCTCGAGAAAGAGAGGTCAAGAGTGTGTGCTGGAGAGTGAGAGAGATAGAGAGTGAGTGCTGGAGAGAGAGAGAGTGAATGTTGGAGAGAGAGAGATAGAGAGTGAGTGCTGGAGAGAGAGAGAGGGAGTGAGTGCTGGAGAGTGTGAGATAGAGAGTGAGTGCTGGAGAGAGAGAGAGAGAGGGAGTGAGTGCTGGAGAGAGAGAAATCGAGAGTGAGAGGTGGAGTGAGAGAGAAGAGAGTGAGTGGTTGATTGAGAGTGAGTGCTGGCGAGGGAGATAGAGAGTGAGTGCAAGAGAGGGAGAGAGCCTGAGTGCTGGAGTGAGAGAGATAGAGTGTGACTGGTGGAGAGAGAGAGTGAGTGCTGGGGAGAGATGGAGAAAGAGATTCAATGCGGGAGAGAAAGAGAGAATAAGTGATGGAGAGGGGGAGAGAGCGAATGCTGGAGAGAGAGAGAGAGAGAGTGATTGCTGGAGAGGGAGAGATAGCGAGTGCAGGAGAGGGAGAAATAGAGACTGAGTGCTGGAGAGAGAAAGATAGAGAGTGAGTGCTGGGGAGAGTGATAGGGAGTGAATGAAGGAGAGAAAGAGTGAGAGAGCACGTGCTGGAGAGAAAGGGAGAGTGAGTGCTGGATAAAAAGAATGAGTGAGTGCTGGAGAGAGAGAGATAGAGACTGAGTGCTGGAGAGAGAGAGTGAGGGCTGGAGAGAGAATGAGAGAGCGAGTGCTGGAGAGAGAGAGATAGAGACTGAGTGCTGGAGAGAGAGAGTGAGGGCTGGAGAGAGAGATTGAGAGAGCAAGTGCTGGAGAGAAAGAGAGAGTGAATGCTGTAGAGAGAGAGTGAGAGTGAGTGCTGGATAAAGAGAATGAGTGAGTGCAGGAGAGAGAGAGATAGAGACTGAGTGCTGAGAGAGAGAGTGAGTGTGTAGAGAGAGAGAGAGTGAGTGCTGGATAAAGAGAGAGAGAGTGAGTGCTGGATAAAGAGAATGAGTGAGTGCTGGAGAGAGAGAGTGAGGGCTGGAGAGAGAGAGTGAGAGAGCGAATGCTGGAGAGAAAGAGAGAGTGAGTGCTGGTGAGAGAGATGGAGAGTGAGTGCGGGAGAGGGAGAGACTCTGAGTGCTGGAGAGAGAGAGAGATGGAGAGTGACTATTGGAGAGAGGGAGTGAGTGCTGGGGAGACAGGAAGAGAGAGATTGAATGCTGGAGAGAAAGAGAGAATGAGTGCTGGAGAGAGAGAGAGAGTGAGCGAGTGCTGGAGAGAGAGAGGGAGAGAGAGTGAGTGAGTGCTGGATAGGGAGAGAGTGCGATGCTGGAGAGGGAGAGAGAGCGAGTGCTGGAGAGGGAGAGATAGCGAGTGCTGGAGAGGGAGAGACAGAGAGTGAATGCTGGAGTGTGAGAGATGGACAGTGAGTGCTGGAGAGTGAGACCTGGAGAGTGAGTGCTCGAGAGAGAGAGAGAGATAGGGAGTGAGTGCTAGAGAGAGAGGGTGTGTGCAGGACAGAGTGAGTGCAGGAGAAAGAGAGAGAGTGAATACTAGAGAGAGATAGAGAGTGGGTGCTGGAGACAGAGAGACAGAGAGTGAGTGCTGGAGAGAGAGAAAGGGAGTGAGTGCTGGAGAGAGAGATAGGGAGTGCATGCTGGAGGGAGAAAGAGAGTGAGTGAATGCTGGAGAGAGAGAAATAGAGAGTGAGTGGTGAAGAGAGAGAGATAGAGAGTGAGTGGTGGAGTGAGAGTGAGTGCTGGCGAGAGAGATAGAGTTTGAGTGCTGGAGAGGGAGAGAGTCTGAGTGCTGGAGAGATTTGAGAGAGAGAGTGCTGGAGAGAGAGATAGAGAGTGAGTGGCAGAGAGAGAGAGTGAGTGCTGGAGAGAGAGTGAGTAATGGAGTGGGAGAGCGAGATCGAGTGCTGGAGAGGGAGAGAGAGCGAGTGCTGGAGAGAGTGAGAGAGAGACTGCTGGAGATGAGATAGAGAGTGAGAGGCGGAGAGAGTGAGTGAATGCTGGAGAGAGAGTGAGTAAGTGCTGGAGAGAGAGAGTGAGTGAGTACTGGAGAGAGAGAGTGAGTGCTGTGGGGTGAGGGAGAGAGAGATTGAATGCTGGAGAGAAAGAGAGAATGAGTGCTGGTGAGAAAGAGAGAGAGTGGGCGAGTGCTGGAGAGAGAGAGACAGAGAGAGAGCACGTGCTGGAGAGGGAGAGAGAGCTAGTGCTGGAGAGAGTGAGAGAGAGTGAGTGCTGGAGAGTGAGATAGAGTGTGAGTGGCGGATAGAGTGAGTGAGTGCTGGAGAGAGAGTGAGTGAGTACTGGAGAGAGAGAGTGAGTGCTTTGGGGAGAGGGAGAGAGAGATTGAATGCTGGAGAGAAAGAGAGAATGAGTGCTGCTGAGAGAGAGAGAGTGGGCGAGTGCTGGAGAGAGAGAGCGAGTGCTGGAGAGGGAGAGATAGAGAGTGAGTGCTGGAGAGAGAAAGTTAGAGAGTGAATGCTGGAGAGAGAGATAGGGAATGAGTGCTGGAGAGAGAGAGAGAGAGAGTGACTGCTGGAGAGAGACAGAGAGTGAGTGCTGGAGAGAGAGAGAGTGAGTGAGTGCTGGAGAGAGAGAAATAGAGAGTGAGTGGTGGAAAGAGAGAGATAGAGAGTGAGTGGTGGAGTGAGAGTGAGTGCTGGCGAGAGAATTAGAGAGTGAGTGCTGGAGAGGGAGAGAGTCTGAGTGCTGGAGAGAGTGAGCGAGAGAGAGTGCTGGAGGGAGAGATAGAGAGTGAGTGGTGGAGTGATAGAGTGGGTGCTGGAGAGAGAGTGAGTAATGGAGTGGGAGAGAGATCGAGTGCTGGAAAGGGAGAGAGAGCGAGTGCTGGAGAGAGTGAGAGAGACTGCTGGAGAGGGAAATAGAGAGTGAGTGGCGGAGAGAGTGACTGAGTGCTGGAGAGATAGTGAGTGAGTGCTGGAGAGAGTGAGTGAGTACTGGAGAGTGAGAGTGAGTGCTGTGAGGAGAGGGAGAGAGAAACTGAATGCTGGAGAGAAAGAGAGAATGAGTGCTGGAGAGAGAGAGAGAGTGAGCGAGTGCTTTAGAGAGAGAGAGAGAGAGTGTGCTGGAGAGAGAGAGAGAGATAGAGAGAGAGCACGTGCTGCAGAGGGAGAGAGAGCAACTGCTGGAGAGGGAGAGATAGAGCGTGTGTGCTCAAGAGAGAGATAGAGAGTGAGTGCTGGAGAGAGAAAGATAGAGAGTGAGTGCTGGAGAGAGAGATAGGGAGTGAGTGCTGGAGAGAGAGATAGTGAGTGCTGGAGAGAGAGAGAGAGTGACTTCTGGAGAGAGAGAGATAGAGAGTGAGTGCTGGAGAGAGAGAGAGATAGAGTGAGTGCTTTAGAGAGTGTGTGAGAGAGCTGGAGAGAGAGAGTGACTGCTGGAGAGAGAGAGAGAGTGAGTGCTGGAGAGAGAGATGGGGAGAGAGTTCTGGAGAGAGAGAGAGAGAGTGAGTGCTAGCGACAGAGGTAGAGAGTGAGTGCTGGAGAGCGAGAGAGTCTGAGTGCTGGAGAGAGTGAGAGAGAGTGCTGGAGAGAGAGATAGAGAGTGAGTGGCGGAGAGGGAGAGAGTCTGAGTGCTGGAGAGAGTGAGAGAGTAAGTGCTGGAGAGTGAGTGAGTGCTGGAGAGAGAGTGAGTGAGTACTGGGGAGAGAGAGATAGAGATTGACTAGTGGAGAGAGAGAGAGAGTGCATGCTGGAGAGAGAGGGAGAGAGAGATTGAATGCTGGAGAGAAAGAGAGAATGAGTGCTGGAGAGAGAGAGAGTGAGCGAGTGCTGGAGAGAGAGAGGGTGAGAGTGAGTGCTGGATAGAGATAGAGAGAGTGACTGCTGGAGAAAGAGAGATAGAGAGTGAGAGCTTGAGAGAGAGAGAGTGAGAGAGGTGGAGAGACAGACAGAGTGGCTGCTGGAGAGAGAGAGATAGAGAGTGCGTGCTGGAGAGAGATAGCGAGTGAGTGCTGGAGAGAGAGAGTGACTGCTGGAGAGAGAGAGATAGAGACTGACTGCTGGAGAGAGAGATAGCGAGTGAGTGCTGGAGAGAGAGAGAGAGAGTGACTGCTGGAGAAAGAGAGATAGAGAGTGAGAGCTGGAGAGTTAGAGAGTGAGTGCTGGAGAAAAAGAGAGAATGACTGCTGGAGAGAAAGAGTGAGCGAGCGCTGGAGAGAGAGAGTGAGCGATTGCTGGACAGGGAGAGAGAGCGAGTGCTAGAGAGAGAGGTAGAGGGTGAGTGGTGGGGAGAGAGATAGTGAGCGCTGGAGAGAGAGAGAGTGACTGCTGGAGAGAGAGAGATAGAGAGTGAAAGCTGGAGAGATAGAGAGTGAGTGCTGGAGAGAGTGAGTGAGAGAATGAGTGCTGGAGAAAAAGAGAGAATGAGTGCTGGAGAGAGAAAGTGACCGAGTGCTGGAGAGGGAGAGAAAACAATTGCTGGAGAGAGAGGTAGAGGGTGAGTGCTGGAGAGAGAGATGGAGAGTGAGTGCGGGGGAGGGAGAGAGTCTGAGTGTTAGAGAGAGAGAGTGATGGCTGGAGAGAGAGAGTGAGAGAGCGAATGCTGGAGAGAAAGAGAGAGTGAGTGCTGGTGAGAGAGATGGAGAGTGACTAGTGGAGAGAGGGAGTGAGTGCTGGGGAGAGAGATAGAGACTGAGTGCTGCAGAGAGAGAGTGAGGGCTGGAGAGAGAGAGTGAGAGAGCGAATGCTGGAGAGAAAGAGAGAGTGAGTGCTGGTGAGAGAGATGGAGAGTGAGTGCGGGAGAGGGAGAGACTCTGAGTGCTGGAGAGAGAGAGAGATGGAGAGTGACTATTGGAGAGAGGGAGTGAGTGCTGGGGAGACAGGAAGAGAGAGATTGAATGCTGGAGAGAAAGAGAGAATGAGTGCTGGAGAGAGAGAGAGAGTGAGCGAGTGCTGGAGAGAGAGAGGGAGAGAGAGTGAGTGAGTGCTGGATAGGGAGAGAGTGCGATGCTGGAGAGGGAGAGAGAACGAGTGCTGGAGAGGGAGAGATAGCGAGTGCTGGAGAGGGAGAGACAGAGAGTGAATGCTGGAGTGTGAGAGATGGACAGTGAGTGCTGGAGAGTGAGACCTGGAGAGTGAGTGCTCGAGAGAGAGAGAGAGATAGGGAGTGAGTGCTAGAGAGAGAGGGTGTGTGCAGGACAGAGTGAGTGCAGGAGAAAGAGAGAGAGTGAATACTAGAGAGAGATAGAGAGTGGGTGCTGGAGACAGAGAGACAGAGAGTGAGTGCTGGAGAGAGAGAAAGGGAGTGAGTGCTGGAGAGAGAGATAGGGAGTGCATGCTGGAGGGAGAAAGAGAGTGAGTGAATGCTGGAGAGAGAGAAATAGAGAGTGAGTGGTGAAGAGAGAGAGATAGAGAGTGAGTGGTGGAGTGAGAGTGAGTGCTGGCGAGAGAGATAGAGTTTGAGTGCTGGAGAGGGAGAGAGTCTGAGTGCTGGAGAGATTTGAGAGAGAGAGTGCTGGAGAGAGAGATAGAGAGTGAGTGGCAGAGAGAGAGAGTGAGTGCTGGAGAGAGAGTGAGTAATGGAGTGGGAGAGCGAGATCGAGTGCTGGAGAGGGAGAGAGAGCGAGTGCTGGAGAGAGTGAGAGAGAGACTGCTGGAGAGGGAGATAGAGAGTGAGAGGCGGAGAGAGTGAGTGAATGCTGGAGAGAGAGTGAGTAAGTGCTGGAGAGAGAGAGTGAGTGAGTACTGGAGAGAGAGAGTGAGTGCTGTGGGGTGAGGGAGAGAGAGATTGAATGCTGGAGAGAAAGAGAGAATGAGTGCTGGTGAGAAAGAGAGAGAGTGGGCGAGTGCTGGAGAGAGAGAGACAGAGAGAGAGCACGTGCTGGAGAGGGAGAGAGAGCTAGTGCTGGAGAGAGTGAGAGAGAGTGAGTGCTGGAGAGTGAGATAGAGAGTGAGTGGCGGATAGAGTGAGTGAGTGCTGGAGAGAGAGTGAGTGAGTACTGGAGAGAGAGAGTGAGTGCTTTGGGGAGAGGGAGAGAGAGATTGAATGCTGGAGAGAAAGAGAGAATGAGTGCTGCTGAGAGAGAGAGAGTGGGCGAGTGCTGGAGAGAGAGAGCGAGTGCTGGAGAGGGAGAGATAGAGAGTGAGTGCTGGAGAGAGAAAGATAGAGAGTGAATGCTGGAGAGAGAGATAGGGAATGAGTGCTGGAGAGAGAGAGAGAGAGAGTGACTGCTGGAGAGAGACAGAGAGTGAGTGCTGGAGAGAGAGAGAGTGAGTGAGTGCTGGAGAGAGAGAAATAGAGAGTGAGTGGTGGAAAGAGAGAGATAGAGAGTGAGTGGTGGCGTGAGAGTGAGTGCTGGCGAGAGAATTAGAGAGTGAGTGCTGGAGAGGGAGAGAGTCTGAGTGCTGGAGAGAGTGAGCGAGAGAGAGTGCTGGAGGGAGAGATAGAGAGTGAGTGGTGGAGTGATAGAGTGGGTGCTGGAGAGAGAGTGAGTAATGGAGTGGGAGAGAGATCGAGTGCTGGAAAGGGAGAGAGAGCGAGTGCTGGAGAGAGTGAGAGAGACTGCTGGAGAGGGAAATAGAGAGTGAGTGGCGGAGAGAGTGACTGAGTGCTGGAGAGATAGTGAGTGAGTGCTGGAGAGAGTGAGTGAGTACTGGAGAGTGAGAGTGAGTGCTGTGAGGAGAGGGAGAGAGAAACTGAATGCTGGAGAGAAAGAGAGAATGAGTGCTGGAGAGAGAGAGAGAGTGAGCGAGTGCTTTAGAGAGAGAGAGAGAGTGTGCTGGAGAGAGAGAGAGAGATAGAGAGAGAGCACGTGCTGCAGAGGGAGAGAGAGCAACTGCTGGAGAGGGAGAGATAGAGCGTGAGTGCTCAAGAGAGAGATAGAGAGTGAGTGCTGGAGAGAGAAAGATAGAGAGTGAGTGCTGGAGAGAGAGATAGGGAGTGAGTGCTGGAGAGAGAGATAGTGAGTGCTGGAGAGAGAGAGAGAGTGACTTCTGGAGAGAGAGAGATAGAGAGTGAGTGCTGGAGAGAGAGAGAGATAGAGTGAGTGCTTTAGAGAGTGTGTGAGAGAGCTGGAGAGAGAGAGTGACTGCTGGAGAGAGAGAGAGAGTGAGTGCTGGAGAGAGAGATGGGGAGAGAGTTCTGGAGAGAGAGAGAGAGTGAGTGCTAGCGACAGAGGTAGAGAGTGAGTGCTGGAGAGCGAGAGAGTCTGAGTGCTGGAGAGAGTGAGAGAGAGTGCTGGAGAGAGAGATAGAGAGTGAGTGGCGGAGAGGGAGAGAGTCTGAGTGCTGGAGAGAGTGAGAGAGTAAGTGCTGGAGAGTGAGTGAGTGCTGGAGAGAGAGTGAGTGAGTACTGGGGAGAGAGAGATAGAGATTGACTAGTGGAGAGAGAGAGAGAGTGCATGCTGGAGAGAGAGGGAGAGAGAGATTGAATGCTGGAAAGAGAGAATGAGTGCTGGAGAGAGAGAGAGTGAGCGAGTGCTGGAGAGAGAGGGTGAGAGTGAGTGCTGGATAGAGATAGAGAGAGTGACTGCTGGAGAAAGAGAGATAGAGAGTGAGAGCTTGAGAGAGAGAGAGTGAGAGAGCTGGAGAGACAGACAGAGTGGCTGCTGGAGAGAGAGAGATAGAGAGTGCGTGCTGGAGAGAGATAGCGAGTGAGTGCTGGAGAGAGAGAGTGACTGCTGGAGAGAGAGAGATAGAGAGTGAGTGCTGGAGAGAGAGATAGCGAGTGAGTGCTGGAGAGAGAGAGAGTGACTGCTGGAGAGAGGGATAGAGAGTGAGAGCTGGAGAGTTAGGGAGTGAGTGCTTGAGAAAAAGAGAGAATGACTGCTGGAGAGAGAGAGTGAGCGAGTGCTGGAGAGAGAGAGTGAGCGATTGCTGGACATGGTGAGAGAGCGAGTGCTAGAGAGAGAGGTAGAGGGTGAGTGGTGGGGAGAGAGATAGTGACTGCTGGAGAGAGAGAGATAGAGAGTGAGAGCTGGTGAGATAGAGAGTGAGTGCTGGAGAGAGAGAGAGAGAGTGAGTGCTGGAGAGAGTGAGTGAGAGAGTGAGTGCTGGTGAAAGAGAGAAAATGAGTGCTGGAGAGAGAGAGTGAGCGAGTGCTGGAGAGGGAGAGAGAACGAGTGCTGGAGCTAGAGGTAGAGTGTGAGTGCTGGAGAGAGAGAGTGAGTGCTGGAGAGAGAGGTAGAGAGTGAGTGCTGGAGAGAGAGAGGTAGAGAGTGAGTGCTGGGGAGAGAGAGGTAGAGAGTGAGTGCTGGGGAGAGAGAGTGAGAAAGCTCGTGCTGGAGAGAAAGAATGGGTGCTGGAGAGGGATAGAGAGAGTGCTGGAGAGAGAGAGATAAAGAGTGAGTGCTGGAGAGAGGCATAGAGAGTGAGTGCTGGAGAAAGATAGAGAGTGAGTGCTTGAGAAAGATAAAGAGTGAGTGCTGGAGAGAGACCGAGAGTGAGTGCTGGAGAGAGAGAGATAGAGAGTGAGTGCTGGAGAGAGAGAGAGAGAGAGAGAGTGAGTGCTGGAGAGAGTGAGTGAGAGAGTGCTGGAGAGGGAGAGAGAACGAGTGCTGGAGAAAGAGGTAGAGGGTGAATGCTGGAGAGATAGAGAGTGAGTGCTGGAGAGAGAGGTAGAGAGTGAGTGCTGGAGAGAGAGAGGTAGAGAGTGAGTGCTGGGGAGAGAGGTAGAGAGTGAGTGCTGGAGAGAGAGAGGTAGAGAGTGAGTGCTGGGGAGAGAGAGTGAGAGAGCTAGTGCTGGAGAGGGATAGAGAGAGTGCTGGAGAGAGAGAGATAAAGAGTGAGTGCTGGAGAGAGGCATAGAAAGTGAGTGCTGGAGAAAGAGAGGTAGAGAGTGAGTGCTTGAGAGAGAAAGATAAAGAGTGAGTGCTGGAGAGAGACCGAGAATGAGTGCTGGAGAGAGAGAGATAGAGAGTGAGTGCTGGAGAATGAGAGATGGTGAGTGAGTGCTGGAGAGAGTGCAAGAGTGAGTGCTGGAGAGAGAGAGATAGAGAGTGAGTGCTCGAGAGAGAGTTAGAGAGTGAGTGCTGGAGAGAGAGAGATAGAGAGCGAGTGCTCGAGAGAGAGATAGAGATTGAGTGAGTGCTCCAGAGAGAGAGAGATAGAGAGTAAGTGCTGGGGAGAGAGAGATAAGAGAGTGAGTGCTTGAGAGAGTGATTGGTGGAGAGAGAGTGTGAGTGTTGGCGAGAAAGAGAATGAGTGCTGGAGAGTGAGATATATAGAGAGTGAGTGCTGGAGATAGAGAGGGACAGGGTTTCAGGGAGAGTGGCTCCCAGCGGACGAGCAGTGGGGAGAGGAATTTCCAGAGGGAGAGCGGGCTCGGGGGTAAGAGTGTGGGAGGGAGGCAGAGCTGGCGGACTGGCAGTGTTTTTGAGGTCCCCAGGGGCAGGGAGAGGGGGAGCTCCATGTTTGCGGGGGACAAGAATCTGCCCCCGGGGAGCTGCTTCGTCTCCCTCCAGGTGCTGACCGCCCATTCCGGGCGCTCTGCTTCGCCGGCAGCTGCTTCCTGGTCACTTATCACCTTGGTGTCGCCGAGTGTTTGCTGGAGAACAGGCCAGACGTTGTGTCTGGAGCTTCCCGAGTGTTTGGAGCATCTGCCCGTTCCCTTATCGCGGCCGCTGTTGTCTGCGCTGTTAACCTGGTAAATCAGCAATTGCGAACCGTGGAGCGGATCCCTTGTTGCACATATGGGCACTTTCAGCATTGGTCCTGATGAGTTGGTCTTGGCGGCTTTGGTATTTGAAGTTGAGAGCAGTGACCCTTGTGGTCAGAGAGCAGGGAGGGGGATTCTGGACTGGATTGGGCTCCCTTCCCTGCTGAGTGTTGCTGTTGAACTGCAGATGCTCACTAATGATTGCTGCTTGTCCTGTTTGAGTGTGGATATTGGGGAAGGTTTAGATGGGGCTGGGCTGCAATGCATCTAACAGTGAAATGGCCTGCTGCCCAAAGAAAAACTTGCATTTCTCAAGCGCCTGATCTCCGTACATCCCCAAAGTCTTGACAGTCAATGAATTACTCACTCTTGTAATATAGGAAATGCAGTAGCCGATTTGTGCACAGCAAGCTCCCACAAACAGCAATGTGATAATGAGCAGCTCATCTGTTTTCATGGTGTTGGCTGAGGGATAAACATTGGCTCCAGGGAGAACTCCCTTCTCCTCAGTAGTGCTAAGGTATCTTTACACCCACTGGGCAGGGAAAATAGGAACAAAAATAAAAATAGCTGGAAAAACTCAGCAGGTCTGACAGCATCTACAGAGAGGAACACAGTTAAAGTCTGTATGACTCTTCATCAGAACTGAGGAAATATAGAAATGAGGTGAAATATAAGCTGGTTAAGGTGGGGGAGGGGAGGGGGGACAGGTAGAGCTGGATAGAGGGCCAGTGATAGGTGGAGGCAAAGGAGAGATTGCCAAAGATGTCATAGACAAAAGGTCAAAGGGGTGTTGAAGGTGGTGATATTAGCTAAGGAATGTGCTAATAGTGACATTAAGGGTAGAAAGCAGGACCAGCAAGGTACAGATAGCCCTAGTGGGGGGTGGGGGGGGGGGAAGGAATCAAAATAAGCTAATAGGTGGAGATGAAACAATGGATGGAAATACATTTAAAAATAATGGAACTGGATGGGAAACGAAAAATATATTTAAAAAAATAAATTATTGGAAAAAGGGGGATCGGAAAGGGGGTGGGGATGGATGAGAGAGTTCATAATCTAAAGTTGTTGAATTCAATGTTAAGTCCGGAAGGCTGTAAAGTGCCTAGTCGGAGGATGAGGTGCTGTTCCTCCAGTTTGCGTTGAGCTTCACTGGAACAATGCAGCAGGCCAAGGACAGACATGTGGGCATGAGAACAGAGTGATGTGTTGAAATGGCAAGCGACAGGGAGGTCTGGGTCATGCTTGCGGACAGACTGAAGGTGTGAAGTAAAGGGGCAGGTGTTGCACCTTCTGCGGTTGCATGGGAAGGTGCCATGGGAGGGGGTTAAGTTGTAGGGGATGATGGAGGAGTGGACCAGGGTATCCCGGAGGGAACGATCCCTGCGGAATGCCGCGGTGGGATGAAGGGAAGATGTGTTCGGTGGTGGCATCATGCTGGAGTTGGTGGAAATGGCGGAGGATGATCCTTTGAATGCGGAGGCTAGTGGGGTGATAAGTGAGGACAAGAGGTTCTGGGAGGGAGAGGGCGGATACGCAGGAGATGGGCCGGACATGGTTGAGGGCCCTGTCAACCACAGTGGGTGGAAAACCTCGGTTAAGGAAAAAGGAAGACATGTCAGAGGAACTGTTTTGGAAAGTGGCATCATCAGAACAGATGCGACGGAGGCGAAGGAACTGAGAGAATGGGATGGAGTCCTTACAGGAAGCAGGGTGTGAGGAGCTGTAGTCGAGGTAGCTGTGGGAGTTGGTAGGCTTGTAATGGATATTGGTGGACAGTCTATCACCAGAAATTGAGACAGAGAGGTCAAGGGTAAGATAGGACTTCAGTTTAACACCTCATCTGAAAGACAGCTGACCCTTGAAGAATTGCAATTTGGAGTAAGGGAATCTTACCCCATGAAAACATCTCAGTAAAGAGATTCCAGTTTCACTTTGGCCATTCACTGCAGCTAGCCCCACCTATGAAGATTGCAATGATACTGCCCATTTGTGTGCACACATGTTCATGTGTGTGCATGTGCACGAGCGTGTCTTTGCGCCTGTGTGGCGCGCCCATGAAAGCATGTGTGCATGTGTGTGGACATGCTCATGCTCGCATGTGTACGTGTGTGTATGTGCCCATGTGTGTGTGTGCCATGCGTGTATGTGCCATACATGTGTGCGTGCCCATTCACGCGTGTGCGCGCCCATGCGAGCGTGAGTGTCTGTGATTTTCCTTTCTAATCGTTGATTCACTGTACGAAGATAAAAAACAAGCCAAAATTCGAAGGAAGCTTGATCCTGTTTGCTTAACCCTGATAATCTTCCCAATAGGAAGCCTCAGTGAGGTGACGAAGCTGAATGGATAGCTTCTAGTTTATATATAATCTATGGTGCTGCGTGCATGGTACGTAATGTGTGAGGTGGTTGTGAGGATGGATGATGTGTATTGGGATGAATCCATTTGCAAGCGTGTTTTTCCTGTCACTCCAGGTCAAAGTCCTTCACTTCTTATGTCCCCTTTTCCCTTTATCCCCTTAGCCTTTTCTCCCATTGTCATGCTTCCCTTTATTTCTTCCTTCCCAGGTAGTCTGCTTGCTTCCTACTCTTCTGCTGCTGTCCCAGACTTTACTTCCTCTTCCAAAAACCTACACTTTCCCTCTGTGCCTCTTTTGGCATCCTCTGAAAGACCCATTGAGGCACTTGTCGCTGTCCTCACTGACCTTCCTACCCAGTGTACCCACTGGGAGCTATGCTGGTCGATTCCTCCCTGTCCTGCCCACCTCTCCACACAATGAACTGGACTTTGCCAGTTGATCAGGTTCTCACTGCTCCTCTCCACAACTCCCCCCAGTATGTCTGTTCACTTGTGAACAAACCCTTTTCTTTTCAGGAGCTTATTGCTGATGATTGCATTGACATCATGGCTTTGACAGAAAGCTGCCTGATGAGTGATACCACCTCTCCCCTTCAGGGAGCCTCACTGCCTGGCCATGCCTTCCATCATTTGTCTCAGGTAAACTGGCAGTGTTGCTCTGATCACAAAACTATCACACCTTGATGTTCCCCTACTCCTCTGACATCTTCTCCTTTCAGCTTCTCTCCTGGTTTCACCCCTCTCCTCTCCTTTTAAAACCCTTGTTCTCTATCACCCTCCCAACTACTCTGTCTAGTTTATCAGTAAAATATTTTTACTGCTTTCCTCCCTCAGCCTCTGCACTGGGTGACTTCTCAACCTCTGTGGTTGCAACCTCCTCAACTCTCTATAGGTTTACTCTCCTCCTGTCCTTCCTAAATCAATCCCTCCATTTAATCTCACTGACACATTAATTACCATCACTTGACCTCGCCATCTCAGGTAGTGCCCATTATTTCAATCACTAATAAAGGCCATCGCTGATCAATTCCCTGTACTATGCTCTACACATGTCTCACTCCCCTCTCTAAACCCTACTTCCTCCTGTATCTGCCTCTGGGAAGAAAAACTCCATCCTGAGTCACTTCCAGCTGCACTTTCAAAATCCCTTTGACCCTCTGTTCACCATATTTCTGTAGCTATTGACCTGTTCTGTTACATCCTCTCTCCCGCCTTTCCCCATTGCCTATTAAAACCATGACTCTCTCCCACCCTGACCATTCCCCCAGTATGGCCCTAATCCCCACTGCTGTAAAGTCAGCTGATGCAGAGCTAGAATGTCCATGCTGTGCAATTGGTTTAACCTATTCTGGGCGGACCTCAAAACACCATCACGTTCTACTCTGTTCTGCCAAATCTGCTTGCTATTCCAGGATCATTCTGGAATACAAAGATAGCCCTAGGTTTCTCTTGTCCACAAAAAAAAAGAATTCTTAAACCTTCCACCTTGCCGCCTCCACCTTTGTCTTCAACAAGTGTGAGGAACTCATGGAGTTCTCTGCCACTAAAATTGAGACCACCCAATCAGCTGCCCCTGCCACTTTCCCCTTTCCCCCCCTAGCTGATCAGAGCCAAATATCCCCTAATGGTCTACTCCTGCCCTGGCCCTGAACAAGCATCTTTCTCTCATTTCTCTCCTCATGCCGTCTCTTAGTTCATCTTGTCAATGAGACCCAGCTCTTCCCACTTGATTCCGCTAAACCGCTGATCACTCAATTTCCCTCCCTGGTTCCCATGTCAGCTGATATTGTTAATGGTTCTCTCTGTTCAGGCACTATTTCCTACCACTAACCACCCCACACCCCTGCCACCCCATAGCACCCCCCAGCCCCACCAATCACATCTGTCATCATCCCTCTCTTCAAAAAAAAAACCCCTTGTCCCCTCTGTCTTTTAGACTACTGACCCATCTCCAACCTCCCTTTCATCTAAGAAGCCTTTGAACATTTATCACCTCCCAAATCCATGTCCATCTTCATGTTTGAATTCCTCCAACAGTAGCATCTGCCCCAAGGGCCTGGATAATTATGATCTGAGTTGTGAAGTCTCACCATCTTGCACCTATTACCACCCACACTCACACTTGGCTTTCCCACTGCAAAACAACACAATGTCACCTTGCACAGCACAAACCAACATATAGTGCCAAGGGTTTGTGTACAACAACTTGCATTGATATAGCATGTTTAAGGTGATAAAATGTCTCAAGTCCCATCACAGAAGCATTAGCAAACAAAATTTGACACTTGTATCACACATGGAGATATTAGAGCTGGTAAGCAAAAGCTTGGTCAAAGAGGTAGGTTTTACGGAACATTTTAAAGGGGGAGAGGATAGAGAGCTGAGAGGTTCAGGGAGGTTCCAGAATTTAGGCAGCTACAGGCACGGCCACCAGTGGTGGAACGATTAAAATCAGGAATGCACAGGAGGCCAGAATTGGAGGAGCACAGATATATTGAAGTCTTGCAGGGAGAAGCTACAAAGATAAAGATAAGCCATGGAGGGATTTGAACACAAGGGTGAGGGTTTGAAACTCAATGTGTTGTTGGTCTGAAAGCCCATGTATGTCCGTGAGTACAATGCTGACACATTCACTGTGGGTAGATTTTAAAACTAGCAAAAAACTACAAAACACTTTGACTAATTCCTGGCCATACTGCGGAAGGAACTCCATGGGTTCTTTCCCCCTGAGCTATGCCCCTTCCCCAGTGGTTCTCTTTCCTTCCCCACACACAGTTTTCCTTTGCTTCATATATCTGTGAGATATAGTCATGGGGTAATGTCTAGTCACACATGGATATTGTAGATGTTCTGCCTGGAGCACATGGATTGCAGGGTAATTGAGACCCTTTTCCCGAGTGTCCCCCTGGGTGTGTGGTCAGTATCCCAACATTTGTTTCAAGGAATGTCCTCACTTTAACACTTCATGAAGGAACTATCTCAGGTTCAGCATCTGCTTGTGCTTTGGAGTTGATGACACCGAGTTTTGACTTGCCAAACTGTCTTACATCATTCAGTTAGGATTGAATTTAGAGACTGGCAAGGAAAGTTCAATTAGAATATCCATTAGAGTGAGTGACTTAACCCTTCTGTGCTAAACCCACAAAGACTTTGAACAACATGTCATGCACAAACAATTTGACTGCAAGCCACTACTATCACGAATTAAATTTAATCATTAAGTGCACAAACAATTAATAGCAACTTGTATTTATATAGCACCTTGAAGGTAATAAAATACCCCAAGGTGTTTCATATAAGCATTATCAAACAACATTTGACACCGAGGCACATTAGGAGATACTAGGGCAGATGACCAAAAGCTTCATCCAGAAGGTAGATTTTAAGGAGCGTCTTAAAAAGGGAACAAGGGGCAAGATTTTCCCTTCATCGGGCGGGCCCGGGAGCACATGCGAAATGGACCACCTGCGATCGGGCCCCAACCATGATTTCACTCTGGTGGGCCAATCAAGGCCCACCCAGCGTGAAACGCGGGAAGGGCAGAATGGGGGCGGGGGTCTGTTGGCCAGTTTAAAAGCAGCCCAGGCAGTCCCTGGAAGGCTGCCATGGAGGTGGTCCCCTGAACCGACACTATGGACCCGAGTGCAGCTGGGCAAGGCAGGCGGGAGGGCAGGTCAGGTGGGCACTCAACCCCCTGATTCTCTGCTGAGTGACTCGCTGCCGTCCTGGAGGAGGTGTCTGCTAGGAGGGGCACCCTTGTCCCCAGGGATGGGAGGAGGATGTCACCACACCTCACAAAAGAGGGCTTGGGAGGAGATGGCAGCCAGGGTGAACATCCACAACGTGGTGCAGCACACCTGGGTGCAGTGCTGGAAACGCTTCAATGACCTGCTGCGCTCAGGCAGGGTGAGTACCATTTTGGCATGGGTCAGTGTGCAGAAGTGTTAAGGTCTGGCTGCACCACCACCCCCCCCCCCCACCCCCCGCCTCCCCCCACCCCCCCAACCTCAGGGGGTCTAAAGTCTGAGTGCCAACTGTCAATTATGCCAGAGGTGGCCCAGGGTGTGAGCCCTGGCTGCTTGGATTGAGTGCCTTGTGGCTCAAAGGCCACGTTTCAGAAGTGCCTTGCAAGGTGCTCCTCAGCTGGGGTTAGCCAGGCTGCAATGGTGCTGCAGGTAGAGAGGGGACTAACCAATGCTTCTCCGTTGTTTCAGGAGAAGACAGCCCATAGCAATATAGAAAGGTGGCAACCGGCGGAGGCCCAGCTTGCCTCCTAATCCTCTTTACGTATGAGCAAGGTGCCCTGGAGCTCGAAAGCCAGCATGCCCCGTGTGCAATCAAATGTGGAAAGGTGGGGGTGCCAGATGAAGGTAAGAGCGCAGTGCACAGAGGTAAGACTTTCGGATTGTGCATCCATCTAATGTAGCCTCCTCATTGACGGGAGCCTCGAACCTGGAGACCCCGTTGATCATTGGAAGACGAGGGCACCATGTTGTCTTACCAGGGTCCCTGGCATGCACAGTGACAGTGTGATGACTTTTAACAAATTACATGTCCGTCTTCTCCATTTTACATTCGCCAGCACACAAACGCACTCAAACTCTGGATCCCAAAGAGCCACCCCTGCCGTGGGAGGACCACCTTGGGTCACACCTACTCTCTGAAGCAGGCACCAGTGCACATACCAGCACCTCAGTGGGCATTAGAGCGGCAGCTAGTATATCGGTGCACATTGGTGAGGGCACTTCATAATCGCTCGAGGTGAAGGTGGAGGCAGAGAGTGCCCAGGGCGCCAGCAGTCAGAGGACTGCTGGAGACCAGGATGATGCTCTGTCAAAGGCTGATGATGAGCCTCTGGAGTGGTCCATTAGGTGGCAGATGCTGGATGTCTAGCGGAAGTGCGGGAGGATCTGGCGGAGATCCATGAGGGTATGCGTGCCATGATCTCTGTTGTGGAGGAGTCCATGTGGACCTTAAGCACTGTGTTGACCCTCATGGCTGAGTGCACTGTCCCCTCCATTGAGAGAGTGGTGACTCTCATGGAGAGGCAGCTCCAGGGACAGAATCAGGGGTTCCTGGGGATGTGCTCGGACCTGCAAGCCCTCACACGGGCACTGGCCTCAGGTGGTCAGTGCCAGTGTGGTAAGATGAGGCAACCAGTATCCCAGCTAGGTGCCCATCCCTCAAAGGTGAGCAGGGAGGTTCACAGTTACCTCACGTTGGCACATGAGCTGCTTGTCGTCTCTGTGGGCTCCTCTCAGGGTGCTCTGGATGATGGCAGCAGCTCCTCCACTCATCTGCCAGTGACTGTGGCATCTGATGAGGCTGCAGTGACTGGGGAGATGCCAGTTGTGGCATTGGCCACTCCCTCCCTGGCGGGTCCAGCACAGGCTCCACTGGCCAGAGGGCGATCGCTAAGGTCACCAGGGCCAACAAGCCAGCAGGCTGTCTCCAATGCTGGTGCCAGCGAGGGGAGAGCACCTAGACATAGCACTTGCAAACGGAATTTAAAGGCACCATGAGCACAAGAGGGACAGGTCACCGGTGATTTTATGTTCATTTTTGTTTACTTTACGTACTAGTCTGTTGTTGAATAACAGAAACGTTTCTGTTAAAGTTATTGAACTGTCAGAATGAGGTAAATTATGTTTTTGTTGTCATGGCCTGAGCATGCTTCACCTTTTTTCATTGGTGCGAGGAATGCCAGTATGTAATGCTGGACCCAGGTGGCTCTGAACTTTATTGCACAGGCACTAAGTGTTCTTTCAATTCAAATGAAAGGGTCCTTTCAGACATCCAGGATGGAGGCAGCAACCCTGGCATACGTTTGAAGCTGATCTTTGGTAGCTTAGCTGAAGGAACGTTGGATCAAGTGCCCCTGGTCTCCCTGCCTCCCTGGAGGTTACTGAGGTCTGCCTCCACACCCTCAGCGTTCTCCTCACCCTGCTCCTCTTCTGACTCACTACTGAACTCATCATCTCTGGCCTGTGGAGCTGTGTCCACATCCTCTTCCTCCAGTGGGTCCCCCCCTTGCCTGTGCCAGATTGTGGAGAGCACAGCATGCAACCACTATCAGTGACACCCGCTCTGGGGGGAATTGTAGTTCACCCCCTGAACAGTCCAAGCATTGGGAGTGCATCTTGAGAAGACCTATGGTCTTCTCCACCACCACCCTTGTGGAGCCATGACTCATACTATAACCCTGCTCTGTCTCTGTTCTTGGATGGCTGAGAGGTGACATGAGCCACCTCTTCAAGGGATAGCCCTTGTCACCCAGCAGCCATCCATCCTGTCGGTCTGGAGCATTGAAGAGCCTTGGCACCTGGGAGTGCCTCAGGATCTACGCATCATGGGAGTTGTGCCCTTGCACAGACTTGCAGAATCTGCATCCTGTGATCACACACTATCCGGATGTTCATGGAGTGAATCCCTTCCTGTTGACGAAGGCACCCGGCTGACCCACTGGCGCCTTGATGGCCACACGTGTGCAGTCGATGGCTCACTCAGTCTGGCTGGCTTCGTCCATATGGAAAGGAATAAATGTCATTACCCACCTGAACAGAGCTTCTGTCACCAACTTGACGCAACTGTGCACAGCTGATTGGGAGACTCCACACAGATCACCCACTGACCCATGGAAAGAGCTGGAGGCATAGAAGTTGAGGGCCACTGTGACCTTCAGAACCATTGGCATGGGGTGTCCACCCATACAGTCGGAGTTGATCTCAGGCCCAATCATCCGACAAATGGAGGTCACAGTCTCCCTTGAGAGGCAGAGCCTCCTTCGGCATTGCACCTCAGACATATTGAGGCAGCTGCATCGGCAACTGTAAACCCTGGCAGCAGGATAATGTTATCTTCTGTGGCTTCTTCCACCTTGGACTTCCTGCTGGCCCTGCGCCCCTTGTGCCTGCGCCTCTCCTCCCACAGGTCCCTCTCCTGGAAGCTGCATTGGGACACCTGGCCTCCTCTCCCTTCCGCCCCTCTCTTCCTCCTCAGAGGAGGTGCCTCCAGGAGGGACCACAGCCCCCATTAGTAGGGTAAGAGAAGGCTGTATGATACCCGGAAGGGTCCACATGGTCTGAATCCTCCGGGAGTCTTGCAGACAGCCCTGAGTCCTGAAGTGATGCCTGGAAATGCTAAGAATGAAGCCCCAAACAGAGATGAAGCTGCCAAGTACCAATAAGCAACCAGCTGCAAACTATCTCCAAAACTGCTCACTACTCACACTGGCAATGCTGCTGACCCTTTTAATCCTGCCCTTGGATGGGATTTGGGAAAATGTCGGCTGGCCACCTGCCTGTTTTGCCCGTGCGACGAGCAGAAAATTGCACAGGGAAGGAAAAATTACAGTCAATTGGACTATTAAGGGCCTCAAAGGCCACTTAATTAATGGCAGGCACCGCTCCAGCACCCACATGCGCCTGCCGAATGAAATATCGCGCGAGGAACGCTCGCCCAATGTCACCACACATTTCACTCCCGCGGGACGAAAAACTCTGCCCAAGAGGAAATGAAGTTGAGGGAAGGAATTCCAGGGTTTGGTGCCTTGGTAGCTGAAGGCACAGCCACCACTGGTGTCATATTTGACTTCAAGATTAGGTTCCGACCACAAGTCAGCGTCATCACTAATACAGCCTATTTCCACATCTGTAACATTGCCCAACTCTACCCCTGCCTCGGCTCATCTGCTGTTGAAACCCTCATCCATATAAACTACATCAATTGCAGTACCCTCATCTACACACCTGGTCACCTCCTCAAAAAATTCAATCAAATTTGGTAGGCATGACCTCCCTCTGACAAAGCCATGCTGGCTATCCCTGATCAAACCTTGCCTCTCCAAGTGGAGATAGATACTCTTCTTCAGAACTTTCTCCAATAGTTTCCCTACCACTGACATGAGACTCACTGACCTGTAGTTCCCTGGCTTATCTCTATAACCCTTCTTAAATAGTGGAACCACATTAGCTGTTCTCCAGTCCTCTGGCACCTCCCCCGTGGCCAGAGAGGAATTAAAAATTTGGGTCAGAGCCCCTGCGATCTCCTCTCTTGCTTCCCTCAGCAGTCTGGGACACAAGTCATCTGGACCTGGAGATTTGTCCACTTTTAAGCCTGTCAACACCTCCAATACCTTGTCACTCCCTATATCAATTTGCTTAAGAACCTCACAGTCTCTCTCCCCGAGTTCAATATCTTTATCCTCATTCGCTTGGGTGAAGACAGATGTGAAGTATTCATTCAACACTCTAGCGATGTCCTCTGGCTCCACCCATAGATTTCCCTCTTGGTCCCTTATGGGCCCTACTCTTTCTCTGTTATCCTCTTCCCATTGATATACTTATAGAATATAAAACAAAAACAGAATTACCTGGAAAAACTCAACAGGTCTGGCATTTTCCCTACTTTTACCAGCCAGAGCTTTCTCATATCCACTCTGCTCTCCTAATTGCTTTCTTAAGCTCCACCCTGCATTGTCTGTACTCCACTAATGCCTCTGCTGATTTACTTTCCTTGTACCTGCTAAAAGCCTCTCTTTTCCTTCTCATCGTAACCTGAATATCTCTGGTCATCTATGGTTCTCTGGGCTTGTTACTTCTTCCTATCACCCTAGAGGGAACATGTTGAGCCTGTACCCTCTCCATTTCCTTTTTGAACACACCCCACTGTACCTCTGTAGATTTCCCCACAAGTAGCTGTTTCCAGTCTACCTTGGCCAGATCCTGCCTTATTTTACTAAAATCCACTCTCCCCCAATTCAAAACATTTTTTGGCAACTTGTCGATTTCTTTGTCCATAACAAACTTAAACTGTGGTTGCTATCGCTAAAATGCTCGCCCATCACCACCTCAGCCACCTGTCTGGCCTCATTCCCCAGAATTAGGTCCAGCAGTGCACTGTCCCTTGTTGGACCCTCGACATATTGACCTGAAAAGATTTCCTGTACACATTTCAAAAAATCCACTCCATCCAAGCCCTTAACACTATGTCTATCCCAATTAATGTTGGGAAAGTTGAAATCACCTAATATAATTACCCTATTGTTATTGTTTTTTCATACCTCCACAAATTGTGCACATATTTGCTCCTCAACTTCCTGCTGACTATCTGGGGGTCTATAATAAACACCTAATAATGTGATTGCCCCTTTTTTATTCCTAAGCTCTACCCACAAAGCTTTATTCGATACCACCTCCAAGATATCATCTCTCCTTACTGCAGTATCTGACTCCTTAACCAATAATGCAATGCCTCCTCCTCTTTTACCCCCTCTCCTGTCTCACCTGAAGATTCTATATCCCAGAATGTTGAGCTGCCAATCCTGCCTTTCCGTCAACCACGTTTCAGTGATTGCTACTATATCACAATTCCACGTGTCAATCCTCACCCTTAACTCATCCATTTTACCTGTAATACTCCTGGCATTAAACTAGAGGCCATCCAGCCTTACCTTGCTCCCATCACCTGAATTGCTACCTTGCTCTATTACCTTGTCGTTTCCCTTTAATTTACCATATCTTGCCTCACATGATCCCTCCCACCACTATTTAGTTTAAAGCCCTCTCTACCTCCCTAATTATATAACTCGCCAGAACTCTGGTCCCAACATAGTTCAGGTGAAGACCGTCCCAACTTTCTCCACTACTGATGCCAGTGCCCCATGAATCAAAACCACACCAATCTTTGAGCCATGCATTCATCTCTCTAATCTTATTTACCCTACACCAGTTTGTGAGTGGCTCTAATAATCCAGAGATCCATGACAACTGGATCCTCGCCCTCCCACTGCAAGTTGCTCTCCAGCCTTGAGCAGTTGTCTCGAACCCTAGCACCAGGCAGGCAACAGCATTCTGCACTCTCGCTTTCAGCTATAAAGAATTCTGTCTATCCCCCTGACTATACTGTTCCCTACTAACACTACATTCCTATTAACTCCCCCCATTTGAATGGCTTCCTGTACCATGGTGCCATAGTCAGTTTGCTCACCCACCCTGCAGCCCCCACTTATCCAAACAAGCTGCAAGAACCTCAAACCTGTTGAACAATTGCAAGGGTTGAGGCTCTTCCACCACAGCTATAGATACACCTCCACTTCTACCTTCTTGATCCCCATACTTGCCTCGCTTGTAGGCACATTACCCTATCCCTGACCAAATCAAAAGACCCTATCCTTTTGGAACAACATGTCCAGAAAGTTTCCCCCCCTCCCTGATGCATCTCAGTGTCTGTCACTTGACCACTAGGTCATTGACCCTGAGCCGAAATTCCTCGAGCCACAGACACTTACTGCAGATGTGTTTGCCCTGGATCCCACCTACTACAGATGAGGTGAGAGAAACCAGGGAATTATACACCAGTTCACCTCATATTTGTTGTTGAGAAATTGCTAGAGTCTCTAGTTAAGCATAGAGTGACTGAACACCTTGAAAAATTTCGTTGCTCAGTGAGAGCTAGCGGGGATTTCTAAAGGGTAGGTTATGTTTGATGAATCTGAAGAGGTGACTAATGTAGTGGACAGGGGAATGTCTATGAACGTTATTTATTATGGACTTGTAGAAGATTATTGATAATGTCCCTCATAAGAGACTTTTAGCCAAAGTTGAAGGTCATGGAATTGAGGACAAATTGTTGACATAATTATAAGATTGGTTGAGTGGAAGGAGACAGAGTAGGGATAATTGGCAGGATGTGGTCACCCACAGTGATCTAGGTTGAGCTTTTAAAAATCTCTGAACATGAACCCCCAAGTCTCTTTGGACCTTCACAGCTTTTCATCATTTTGAAAGTACTTTTACCCTTTTTAGATCTATAGTGGATGACCTCACATTTCGCTGTATTGAGATCCACTTGCTGTGATTTGCCCATTCACTAAATTAATTAATGTCTTTTTGTAGTTTTATGCTTCTGACACTGCCACCATTCTATGTGTCATTGGCGAATTTGTGAATGCAGCTGCCCATCCTGGCATCAAAATCATTAACAAATGAATCATTGGGGTCTCAATACAGATCCCTGTTGGAAACCACCAGGCCCAACCTGCCAGTTTGAGTAGCTGCCCATTATATCTGATGCTAGGTCAATTGCTAGTTTTAAATCTGAGCTTGATAGATTCCTGTTAACCGGAGGTAGTAAGAGGTGTGGGGCAAAAGCCGATATACGGAGGTAGGTCATAGATCAGCCAGAATGCTGGAGCAGGCTCAAGGCGCAAAATGGGCTGCTCTCGTTCTTATATTCCATTCAAAGACCTGGGCCATGGATGCTGACCTATGCCAAGCTCCAGCTTCACTGTCCGAAATTTTCCACCTTTCATTTAATAATGATTTATACACAGGACTAGATAGCTATAGGCTATGCATACCCCACCATTGAGCTATTCCTGAGAACAGTGAATATCATCCCCCATCACTTGTAAGAAATGTTCTAGTCAAGTAACCTTTTGTGGTATTAATTACTTTTAAGACAGTAAAGGAGGTGTTAGGAGCTAACTGGGATAGAATAAAGATAAATCGAGGCTTTCCCTTAGGGTTAGCAGCAGTAAAGGTTTTTTTAAAAAATAATCTCCCTGTCTTAATCAGATACAACCGTGGTTGTTGAGGGAAACTAAATTAGAGATGGGGGAGACTCTGACAACAATCTTCCAATCCTTCTGAAATATGGGAGTGGTACCAGAGGATTGGAGGATTGCAAATGTTACATGCCTGTCCAGACAAAGAGAGAGGGTTAAACCCAGCAATTACAGGCCAATTGGCTGAACATCAAAGACGGGAGAACTTTTAGAGACAATAATCCAGGACAAAATTAATTGTCACTTGGAAAAATATAGATTAATAAATGGAAATCTGCAGGAATTGGTTAAAAACAAATCATGTTTGACTAAAACAAAAACAGAATTACCTGGAAAAACTCAGCAGGTCTGGCAGCATCGGCGGAGAAGAAAAGAGTTGACGTTTCGAGTCCTCATGACCCTTCGACAGAACTTGAGTTCGAGTCCAAGAAAGGGTTGAAATATAAGCTGGTTTAAGGTGTGTGGGGGTGGGGGTTGGGGGGGGGTGGGTGGGGTGGTTGGTGGAGAGAGAGAGAGATAGAGAAAGATGTGGAGGGGGGGTGTGGTTGTAGGGACAAACAAGCAGTGATAGAAGCAGATCATCAAAAGATGTCAACAACAATAGAACAAAAGACCACATAGGTGTTAAAGTTGGTGATATTATCTAAACGAATGTGCTAATTAAGAATGGATGGTAGGGCACTCAAGGTATAGCTCTAGTGGGGGTGGGGGGAGCATAAAAGATTTTAAGATATTTAAAAATAATGGAAATAGGTGGGAAAAGAAAAATCTATATAATTTATTGGAAAAAAAAGGAAGGGGGAAACAGAAAGGGGGTGGGGATGGGGGAGGGAGCTCACAACCTAAAGTTATTGAATTCAATATTCAGTCCAGAAGGCTGTAAAGTGCCTAGTCGGAAGATGAAGTGTTGTTCCTCCAGTTTGTGTTGGGCTTCACTGGAACAATGCAGCAAGCCAAGGACAGACATGTGGGCAAGAGAGCAGGGTGGACTGTTAAAATGGCAAGCGACAGGGAGGTTTGGGTCATTCTTGTGGACAGACTGCAGGTGTTCTGCAAAGCGGTCGCCCAGTTTACGTTTGGTCTCTCCAATGTAGAGGAGACCACATTGGGAGCAATGAATGCAGTAGACTAAGTTGGGGGAAATGCAAGTGAAATGCTGCTTCACTTGAAAGGAGTGTTTGGGCCCTTGGACGGTGAGGAGAGAGGAAGTGAAGGAGCAGGTGTTGCATCTTTTGCGTGGGCATGGGGTAGTGCCATAGGAGGGGATTGAGGAGTAGGGGGTGATGGAGGAGTGGACCAGGGTGTCCCGGAGGGAGCCATCCCTACGGAATGCCAATAGGGGGGATGAAGGGAAGATGTGTTTGGTGGTGGCATCATGCTGGAGTTGGCGGAAATGGCGGAGGATGATCCTTTGAATACGGAGGCTGGTGGGGTGATAAGTGAGGACAAGAGGGACCCTATCATGTTTCTGGGAGGGAGGAGAAGGCGTGAGGGCGGATGCGCGGGAGATGGGCCGGACACGGTTGAGAGCCCTGTCAACGACCGTGGGTAGAAAACCTCAATTAGGGAAGAAGGAGGACATGTCAGAGGAACTGTTTTTGAAGGTGGCATCATCGGAACAGATGCGACGGAGGCGAAGGAACTGAGAGAATGGGATGGAGTCCTTACAGGAAGCGGGGTGTGAAGAGCTGTAGTCGAGGTAGCTGTGGGAGTCGGTGGGTTTGTAATGGATATTGGTGGACAGTCTATCACCAGAGATTGAGACAGAGAGGTCAAGGAAGGGAAGGCAAGTGTCAGAGATGGACCATGTGAAAATGATGGAGGGGTGGAGATTGGAAGCAAAATTAATAAATTTTTCCAAATCCCGACGAGAGCATGAAGCGGCACCGAAGTAACCATCGATGTACTGGAGAAAGAGTTGTGGAAGGGGGCCGGAGTAGGACTGGAACAAGGAATGTTCCACATACCCCACTTCGGTGCCGCTTCATGCTCTCGTCGGGATTTGGAAAAATTTATTAATTTTGCTTCCAATCTCCACCCCTCCATCATTTTCACATGGTCCATCTCTGACACTTCCCTTCCCTTCCTTGACCTCTCTGTCTCAATCTCTGGTGATAGACTGTCCACCAATATCCATTACAAACCCACCGACTCCCACAGCTACCTTGACTACAGCTCCTCACACCCCGCTTCCTGTAAGGACTCCATCCCATTGTCTCAGTTCCTTCGCCTCCGTTGCATCTGTTCCGATGATGCCACCTTCAAAAACAGTTCCTCCGACATGTCCTCCTTCTTCCTTAACCGAGGTTTTCCACCCACGGTCGTTGACAGGGCTCTCAACCGTGTCCGGCCCATCTCCCGCGCATCCGCCCTCACACCTTCTCCTCCCTCCCAGAAACATGATAGGGTCTCCCTTGTCCTCACTTATCACCCCACCAGCCTCCGCATTCAAAGGATCATCCTCCGCCATTTCCGCCAACTCCAGCATGATGCCAGCACCAAACACATCTTCCCTTCACCCCCCCATCGGCATTCCGTAGGGATCGCTCCCTCCGGGACACCCTGGTCCACTCCTCCATCATCCCCTACTCCTCAACCCCCTCCTATGGCACCACCCCATGCCCACGCAAAAGATGCAACACCTGCTCCTTCACTTCCTCTCTCCTCACCGTCCAAGGGCCCAAACACTCCTTTCAAGTGAAGCAGCATTTCACTTGCATTTCCCCCAACTTAGTCTACTGCATTCGTTGCTCCCAAAGTGGTCTCCTCTACATTGGAGAGACCAAACGTAAACTGGGCGACCGCTTTGCAGAACACCTGCAGTCTGTCCACAAGAATGACCCAAACCTCCCTGTCGCTTGCCATTTTAACACTCCACCCTGCTCTCTTGCCTACATGTCTGTCCTTGGCTTGCTGCATTGTTCCAGTGAAGCCCAACGCAAACTGGAGGAACAACACCTCATCTTCCGACTAGGCACTTTACAGCCTTCTGGACTGAATATTGAATTCAATAACTTTAGGTCGTGAGCTCCCTCCCCCATCCCCACCCCCTTTCTGTTTCCCCCTTCCTTTTTTTTCCAATAAATTTTATAGATTTTTCTTTTCCCACCTATTTCCATTATTTTTAAATATCTTAAAATCTTTTATAAAAACAAAAAAACTGCGGATGCTGGAAATCCAAAACAAAAACAAAAACAGAATTACCTGGAAAAACTCAGCAGGTCTGCAGCATCGGCGGAGAAGAAAAGAGTTGACGTTCCGAGTCCTCATGACCCTTCGACAGAACTGAAGGGTTCGAAGGGTCTGTCAAAGGGTCATGAGGACTCGAAACGTCAACTCTTTTCTTCTCCGCTGATGCTGCCAGACCTGCTGAGTTTTTCCAGGTAATTCTGTTTTTGTTTTTGTTAAAATCTTTTATGCTCTCCCCACCCCCACTAGAGCTATACCTTGAGTGCCCTACCATCCATTCTTAATTAGCACATTCGTTTAGATATTATCACCAACTTTAACACCTATGTGTTCTTTTGTTCTATTGTTGTTGACATCTTTTGATGATCTGCTTCTATCACTGCTTGTTTGTCCCTACAACCACACCCCCCCTCCACATCTTTCTCTATCTCTCTCTCTCTCCACCAACCACCCCACCCACCCCCCCCCCAACCCCCACCCCCACACACCTTAAACCAGCTTATATTTCAACCCTTTCTTGGACTCGAACTCAAGTTCTGTCGAAGGGTCATGAGGACTCGAAACGTCAACTCTTTTCTTCTCCGCCGATGCTGCCAGACCTGCTGAGTTTTTCCAGGTAATTCTGTTTTTGTTTTGGATTTCCAGCATCCGCAGTTTTTTTGTTTTTATCTCATGTTTGACTAACTTGATTAGAGTTCTTTGAAGTAATGGAGAGAGGTAATGCTGTTGATTTTATGTATGTGGACTTAAAGAAAGCTTATGAGAAAGTATCATGTTTTAGACTTGTTAGCTGAAGTGAGCCTGTAGGATTGAAGGGACAGAGGCAGTGAGCATAGCAAGCTGGCTAAGACAGAAAGCAGAGTAGTAGTAGTGAATGTTTCTCAGAGGAGAGGGAAGTGTTCAGTGGTGTGCCCAGGGAGTGGAACTCCTGCACTTTTCGACATTTACTAATTACCTGGGCCTGGGTATACAGGATATAATTTCAAAGTTTGCAGATCTCATTAAACTTGAAAATCTAGTCAATGGTGAGGATGACAGTAGCAGACTTCAAGAGGATATAAACTGGTGAAATGGACAGACTTGGCTGTTGGACATTCACTCTTTGAAGGTGACAGGACCAGTTGATAAGGCTCCTTTTTTTTAGAAAAAGCATACAAAGTTCTTGGCTTTCTAAACAAAGACATGGTGGAATTGTTCCAGATTTGCACAAAGTGCGGGAGAGCTGGAAAAAAGTTATTTTACCTGCCAGCCACACCGTATTGTCTCATTCCCGCCTCATTAATTATGCAGCCACAGGAAATACGCCGTCTCGTTTTCCGGCAGCCTCCGATTTGCCTACCACACCGTTACCTCGCCGCATCCTCATGCTGGGCGCCAGATTTAAACTGCAGCCGCGGTCACACTTCTCAATGCTTGCAGCCAGGACTGCTCTGATGAAGACATGGCCCCAAAATCCAGGAAGACTGCAGCCCCCCCGATTCAGTGATGCTTCCTTGGGTTGCCTTCTGGATGAGGTGGAGGCCTGCCGTGATGTCCTCTACCCTCTGGCCACAGGAGGCCCACCAGCCTCACCACTCCTAATTGGGAGGTGGTGGCAGTGGTGGTCAGTGCCAATGCTGCAGACAAGAGGTTGGCTAATCAGTGCAGAAAATGGATGAATGATCTCATCTGTGCTGCCAGGGTAAGGCAACCAGTTCATCACTCTAAACTCACACTCTCAAGCCCGTCACACTTTCACTGGCATCTCACTCACTGCCAGCTCAAGGAACATCACCACTCACTCTCTCACACACTCTCATATCTCCATCTGGCCTCATCTCCTCAGGAGACTGCCTCCTCAGCCCTCACCATCTTGAGGCCACTTGCACAGATCAACATGTGGTCCCCCCACCCCCCCGCACACACCCTGGGATATCCCCCAACCCCAGTACAGTCCTCACCCTGCAGCCTCTTCCCTTACCTGAGGCCATTTCTCCCCCTTCCCCAAGCAAGACCTAACCCTGCTGCTGTTGAAAAGCCACTCCTGCTGGTCTGGTTGGTAGAGCCCAGACCAGCGGGGGTGCCAGTTGCCTGTGAGCTCCCCTGAAAGTGATGTGGTGCTGTTTGCAAAGCCTGGCGCTGATAATCGCCAATAGGCAAAGAAACCTCAAAGTGCAGCTCGCTAGGTGCATGTTGCTTATGTACAGTTGTGAAACCCGGATAACCCAGCGTGAGGCAATGATTCTGGCAAGCAGGGCTTATAATGAGAAGGCATATTGAAATTGGGTGCCACGGAAATGTGGCCTGCTATTGAAGGGTGGAGTGGATGATCACAAACTGGTTTCACCACGCATGAACCCAACTTTTTGCCATCTTGCCATATTGTCCCACCCCGCACCGCCGCCGCCCCCCCCCCCCCCCACCTCCACCCCCCATCATGATGCCCAATGCCAACGGGGCTGGTCATAGAGTCCAAAAGAAGAAGCAACACAAGAATTTTTTTAATGCTGAGCTGTTGTGATGTGGAATCACTGCTTGAAAGGGTAGTGGAAACAGATTCAATAACTACTTTTGTTAGGGAATTGGATAACCATTTGAAAGAGAAACACTTGCAGCCTATGGGGCGAGGCGGAGGAGTGGAAATAGTTGGATAGACCTTTCGAAGAAGCCAGCACAGTCACAATGGGCCAAACACAATCAGATCAGCCATGATCTTATTTAATGGTGGAGCGGGTTTGAGAGGCTGAATGGCCTACCGCTGCTCCTAATTCATATGTTTGAATGGTCTCCTCTTTTGCTGTATCATTCTCTGATTCTATGAACAACAGCTCGCATTTATATAGTGCCTTTAACATAGCTTAAACACCCAAAGGAGCATTGTCAGTTAAAACTCAGCCACATAAAGAGTAAAGATAAGTGATCAAAAGTTTGGTGGAAGAGAGAGGTTTTAAGGAGGGACTTGAAGAGAGTGAGAGAGATAATTTCAGAGTTTAGGACTTGGGCACCTGAAGCACAGCTGTCAATAGTGGCACCATGACAATGAGTAATGCACAAGAGACCAGAAATGGAAGAAGGCAGGGATCCAGGAGGATTGTCAGGCTGAAGGAAGTTACAGTGATGGGGAGGAGCAATGTCATGGAGGAAGTTGAATGCAAAGATGTTAAGTACAAGTTAAAATTAAGTCAACTGGTTGATCTACAATCTCACTGAGTGATGGATGAACATGATAGAGGCCATGAAAAGATGGACCAACCACTGAAGATGCTGGAGATCTTAAATAAAAACAGAAAATGCTGAAAGCACTCAGCAGGTTTGATGCCCTCTGTGCAAAGAGAAACAAAGATAACGCATCAGGTCAATGAACTTTCATCACAATGGTGATTAGGAAATGGAGTGTGTGGTGGGAACCAAAGACAATGACTTCAGTCTTCCCAATATTTAGTTGCAGTGCAGCAACCTGTATTTATCTTATTTGAGCCTGTGATGCCCCACACAGGACAACAAACCAGCCCATCAATGCTGCCATCTCCCCCTGCAGGTAAGATCCACAGTACTGTGTCTCTATGTCTCACAGATCTGGCCAAACCCAAGTGATGCCACCTGGAGCTGTCATTGCCTCATTTCCTCGGACAAGCACTGTAACCATGTTACTCAGTGACTTCACAGCGTTGATGGATATGGATCTCTGAATGAAAGTGTTTACTAAGTGAGGTAAGGAGTGAGAATTCTATATTCTTCCTTCTCCCTTTTCCCTCTCCATCCAAAGTCCAATGACACTGAGGCCATGTTTTGTATCCATTTGCCAAACAGCGATTCATTTGGTCTGCTGCTTCACTAATGCTCCAGGTGCCACTGAGGGAGCTCCCACCAGCCATTAATAGTAAAATGAGCAGGTCAGTCAATGGTGGGCCAAGTTTGACTATGTGTTGGGTGGAAGCGAATGTTAATGTCTGTGATTCCTTTGCCAGCGTTACGTTGATGGAGGGTTTACCAACATCCAGCCTTTATGTGACATGAGGAACACAATCACCATTTCCCCCTTCTCAGGAGAGATTGATATTTGTCCCAGGAATTTCTCTGACTGATTCCTCCTCTGGTTCAGCAAAAGCAGCTTTGTGCTATCCCCTGAGAACCTGCACTGCGTTGCCTTAGCTCTCTTCCCACCTCATTCCAAGGTAACCCGACTTGTATAAAACTCACTTTCACACTAAACTGCTTTCCTTCTCATGCCCTTCAGAAAACAATCAATGGACACCCTGCTTCCACTGAGGATGTTGCCTTCCCATCTCTTTGCCTCTTACTTCCAATCCCAGATAAAAGGATCTGATCTCTGCCCCATTTCACAATAAGTTTAATGACTTGTTTTTCTCTCCCCCCACCTTTCCTGGAATGTTGATGTGGGTATTCTTCGCGCATGAGGCTGATCAGTGCCTGCCAGTCAGTTTGTCCACTGAGGGCATCGCAGGCAAGGCTAACACTTGCACATACCTACAGCAGTGTGTTTGTCCAAGTTAGCTGCAGCTGCTTCCCTCCCCCTTGCCGGGAAGCCCACGCCTCGCAGATCAATGGAGTGGGAACCAGATCCTGATGATGCTCTGGACTGTGTGTGAAGCCTGGAACAATGATACTGATCTGAAACTTTGACTGTTTTTCAGGTTCTGCAGAGGTTCCTTTGGAACAGTTATAGTGATGCCTTGCACTACCTGCTGCAGAATGGTGAGTTGGATTCATATCACATTCATATGCCTGTACACGCGTACCGTGCCTGTACACGCATACCATGCTGGTACATGTGTACCATGGCTGTATATACATGACCCTGTACATTTGGTTTTCTTGTGCCTCTTCCCCTCTGCTGCTTGAAGAATCTGGATCCTCCGTTCACTCATATCCTGAAGTAACCCCAGTGGGCCTTGAACTTGGGCATGTGCACTCCTATTGAGTCATGGCTGCCATCTAAATATACACCCGAGATTCAGTAAGAAGCTTCCAATCTCAAGCCTACCTGGCAAGCAACTATATCTCCTACAACTGTTGTGTCCTGGGCCTGTCAGTATCCCACCTGCCAGTGTACTTCAAATTCATTTCTTATTTGCCTGTATGCTGTAAACCATTATCTCACCCCCACATCGCAGTTCAAACTGTCACTGCAATGTTTCTTGCTGTTTTGACAACCAGAATATTCCATTTGTAGTCTAAAACTAGGGGCTATAAATATAAAATAGTTACCAATAAATCCAAAGGGAATTAAAGAGAAATGTCTTTACTACAATGACAGTTTATATTTGTATACCGCCTCTAAAGTAATGAAACATCCCAGAGTGCTTCACAGAGGCATTATAAAATTCAATGTAACACTGAGCCACATGGGGAGATGTTAGGGAAGATGACCAGAAGCATGATCATAGGGGTAGATTTTAAAGACCATCTTAAAGGAGGAAAGCAAGGTAGTGAGGGAATTTTGGAGCTAAGGGCCTAGGCAGCTGAAGGCACGGCTACCAATGGTGGAGCGATTAAAATTGGGGATGCACAAGAGGTCAGAATCGGATGAGCACAGGTATTTTGGAGGGTTGTGGGCTTGAGGAGATTTACAGAACTAGAGTTGGTCACCCTGTTTTCAAATCCTTCCATGGCTATCTTAAAAATTGAGACATTGCTTCATTGGAAGCCAGTGTAGCTCAGCTAGCACAGGGGTGATTGGTGAATGGAATTTGTTGTGAGTTAGGACATGGGCAGCAGAGTTTTGGATGACCTCCTTCTTAAGGAGGATAGAATGTGGGAGGACAGCTGGAAGCATGTTAAAATAGTCAGGTCTAAACCAGAAAATGGTTAAAATGTGGATGCATCGGTTGTAATCTTCCAAAATTCCCTAGATTCTGGAAAGATCCCAGTAGATTGGAAAGCCGCAAATGTGCCATCACTATTTAAGAAATGAGGGAGACAGAAAGCAGGAAACTATAGGCCAGCTAGTCTAACATCTGAAGTTGGGAAAATGCTAGGATCCATTATTAAGGAAGCAGTAGCAGGACATTCAGGAAATCATATGCAATTGGGCAGAGTCAACATGGTTTAGTGAAAGGGAAATCATGTTTGACAAATTTGTTAGACTTCTTTGAGGATGTAACAAGCAGGGTAAATAAAGGGGAACCAGTAGCTGTAGTGTATTTGGATTTCCAAAAGTCATTCGTTTAGGAGTAACATAAAAGGGTATTACACAAGGTAACAGCTTGTGGTGTTGGGATGATATATAAGTATAGATAGAGAATTGGATCACAAACAGGAGACAGAGTTGGGATAAATGGGTCATTTTCAGGTTGTCAAACTGTAACTTGTGGAGTGCTGGGGCCTCAGCTGTTTACGATCTATGTCAATGACCTGGATGAAAGAACAAACTGTATTGTAGCCAAATTTGCTGATGATACAGAGATAGATGGGAAAGCAAGTTGTGAGAAGGATTCAAAGACTGCAAAGGCGTATCGATAGATTAAGTAAGTGGGCAAATATTTATATAATGTGAGAAATGTGATGTTGCCCACTTTGGTAGGAAGAATAAAAAAGCAGAGTGGAGAGAGACTGCAGAATGCTGTGGTACAGAGGGATCTGAGTGTCCTTCTACTTAGAAACATAAAAAATAGGAGCAGGAGTAGGTCATTCGGCCCTTCAAGCCTGCTCTCCCATTCAACATGATCATGGCTGATCCTCTATCTCAACACCATACTCTGGCGTTCTCCCCATACCCCTTGACACCTTAGAGTTCAGAAATCTATCTATTTATTTCTTAAATATATTCAGTGACTTGGCCTCCACAGTCTTCTGTGGTAGAGAATTCCATAGGTTCACCACTATCTGGGTGAAGAAGTTTCTCCTCATCTCAGTCCTAAATGGTCTACCTGTATCCTGAGACTGTGACCCCTTGTTCTAGACCCCCAGCCAGAGGAAATATCATTCCTGCAACCAGTCTGCCTAGCCCTGTAAGGATTTTATATGTTTCAATGAGATGTCCTCCCATTCTTCTAAACGCCAGTGAATACAGGCCTAGTCGGCCCAATCTCTCCTCATATAACAATCCTGCCATCCCATCCCAGAAATCAGTCTGGTGAACCCTCACTGCACTCTGTATGGCAAGTATACCCTTTCTTAGATAAGGAGACCAAAACTGCGCACAATGTTCCAGGTGTGGTCTCACTAGGACCCTGTGCATCTGCAGTAAGACATCCTTGCTCTTGTATTCAAGTCTTCTCACAATGAAAACCAACATGCCATTTGCCTTGAACTGCTTGCTGTCCCCGCATGCTTGCTTTCAGTGATTGGTACCCAGTGAAGGATACCCAGGTCCCTTTGTACATCAACACTTCCCAATCTATCACCATTTAAATAATACTCTGCCATTCTGTTTTTCCTACTGAAGTAGATAACTTCACACTTATCCATCTTATACTGCATCTATCTGTCTAAATCGCCTTGGAGTCTCTAAACATCCTCCTCATCATTCACATTCCCATCAAGTTTCATATTGTCAGCAAACTTGGAAATATTACGTTTGATTCCCTCATCCAAATTATTGATATATATTGTGAATAGCTGGGGTCCAAACACTGATCCCTGTGGTACCCCACTAATCACTGCCTGCCACTCCAAAAGAGACCCATTTATTCCTACTCTCCGTTTCCTGTCTGCGAACCAATTCTCAATCCATGCCAATATATTACCCCCAACTCCATGTGCTTTAATTTTACACACTAACCTCTTATGTGGGACTTTGTCAAAAGCTTTCTAAAAATCCAAATACACCACTTCCACTGGTTCTCCCTTTTCTGTTCTGCTAGTTACATCCTCAAAAAACTCCAGTGTGTGTGTCAAACATGATTTCCCTTTCATAAATCCATGTTGACCTTGTCTAATCCCATTGCTATTTTCTAAGTGTCCCGTTATCACATCCTTTATAATAGACTCTAGCATTTTCCCTACTCCTGACGTTAGGCTAACCGGTCTATAATTCCCTGTTTTCTCTCTCGCTCCTTTTTTTAAATAGTGGGGTAACATTTGCCACCCTCCAATGTGCCAGGATGTCCCAGAATCTTCCTAAATCTTCCTAGGAAGATGACAACTAATCCATCCACTATTTCCATGAACTCCTCCTTTAGTACCCTGGGATGTAGATTATCAGGCCCTGGAGATTTATCAACTTTCAGCTCTATTAGTTTCTCCAGCACTATTTTTTAATAATACTAATTTCCACAATCCCTCCTTCTCCCTGGACCCTTGGTTCCCTAGCATTTCTGGGGAGTTATTTGTGTCGTCTTCCGTGAAGACAGAACAAAAGTAGTTGTTTAATTGCTCTGCCATGTCCTTGTTCTCTATTATAAATTCTCCCATTTCAGACTGTAAGGGACCTACATTTGTCTTCACTAATCTTTTTCTTTTTACATACATGAATCACAAAAAGTCACTATGCAGATACAGCAATTAGTTAAGAGGTTAAATGGAATGTTAGCCTTAATTGCAAGGGATTTGGAGTATAAAAGAAGTCTCGCTACAATTATAAAGAGCATTGGTGAGACCACACTGAGAGTACTGTGTACAGTCCTGGTCTCCTTACTTAAGGAGAGATACACTTGCATTGGTACCTATTCAGAGAAGGTGCCCTAGGCTGAATCCTGGGATGAAAGGGTTCTCTTATGAGGAAAGGTTGAGCAGGTTAGGCCTATCCTCTGTTGTAGAATGAAGAATGAGAGGTATTTTCACTAAAACATATAAGATTCTGAAGGGACATTGTAGATGCTGAGAGGATGTTTCCTCTCATTGGGAAATCTAGAATTAGGGGGCACAGTTTAAAAATAAGAGGTCTCTCATTTAAGACAGAGATGAGGAGGAATTTCTCTTAAGGGGTCTTTAGTCTTTGGAATTCTCTTCCACAGAGAGCAGTGGAAGCTAGGTCATTGAATATATTTAAGGCTGAGCTAGACAGCCTTTTGATCGAGAAGGGAGTCCAGGGTAATGGGGCTCAGGCAGGAAAGTGGAGTTGAAGCCAAATCAGCCATGATCTTATTGAATGGCAGAATAGGTTTGTTGGGCAGAATGGTCCTTATGTTCTTATTTCTTATGTTCTTATGATCTCTTTCACCACATTCTCATGTATAAAGTGTGCACCTCCCTCCACTCCATCCACCCCTCCAGTGATAAAGTAGTTGGATATAGACAGGAGCCAAAATATTTTAGCAAACTGTTAACGAAGTGTAGAGCTCACCACCACCTGTGATTAGTGTTCACTTTAAAAGATGCTCCTGCAATTAAATTTTAAAAGTATTTTGGCAATGAAAGTCTAAATAGTTTTAAAATATTTAATGTCTCACCTGATTGTACGTTGAGTCTGTGCATCTATGGAATAAGTTACCAGACAAAGACTTAGTATTTGGGAAGGAAGGAGGACTACATTTTGGGCCATTGTTGTCCAGTTTTTCACTCTGTTTGATATCAGTCCTGTTTTTGTTTGTAGACTTGCTGAGTCCAAATGCCCCTATTGTATCCAAGGTTTTATCATGTCAGTACTGTAATGGTTATACACCCTTACAAAGGGATGAACAAGTCACCCAACGTCTGGAACCTGAGACGTGGTTGTCTTGAAGAGAGATTAACTCAACATAAGGCTGGGATTCTTGGAAGTACCAATCTTATATTCTTTTTCTCCATCATTTAAAGTCCTGTTTGTTAGCAGCGCTTGTCCACAGGAATTGGGGAATTCTCTGCTCCCAGCTGACAGAGCAGCATCTGTAGAGTAAGGGTCACAGGAAAGACCACTTTGAACTCCAGTAACTGGCAGTGCTCAAAGCCAGGACATCCCGAGAAAAAACAAATTATTTAACTCTTAACAGGGCAAATGTTTTGGGCTGTGGGAGTGATGTTTTAGCTTCCTTACTGAAGGATGGTTAGAAAAATGGTAGTTTTGCTTAAATGTTGAATTGGATATGGAATAATAATTGGATTATGAGTTACATAGAGGCCATTCAGCACTTTGAAATTGTTCCACTGTTCACTTAGATCATGTCTGATCTGTTCCTCAGCTCCATTTACCTCCCTTTGCTCTATATCCCTTGATGCCCTTACCTACAAAATTCTATTGATCTCAGTTGTGAGAGCTCCAGATATCTCCCTATATCCTCAATCTTATGGGGGAAAGAGAGTCCAGATTTTCACTCCCCTTTGTGTAAATAGATGTTTCTTGATTTCATTCCTGAATACTTCTAGATCTAATTTTAATGTTATGTCCTCCAGTTCTGGATTTCCCCACCAGCCCTGGCTAGGTGTTCAGTTTAGCTTAATAACATCCCTACGAAGCCCATTGAGATGTTCTTCTGCATTAAGATGCAATATCAATGTAAGTTGTTGTTGCACACTGAAGCAACACTTCCTTTCACATTGTATTTCTGCTCCGTTCAGGAAAAGACCGAATATTCTGATGTGATTTTTGTATTTGGGCATTTTATGTAAACCTGTAATTTGAACACCTAGACACAAAGATGGAAAAGAAAGGAAATACTGCATTTATTTAGTGCCCTTCACAACTACCAGACTTTTCAAAGCAGACTTTACCGCCATTGAAGTACTTTTTGAAGCGTAGTCACTGTTGTAATGTAGGAGAGGTGGTAGCATAGTGATATTGTCACTGGACTAGTATTCCAGAGACCCAGGGTAATGTTCTGAGAACCCGGGTTTGAATCCCACCATGGCAAATGGTGAAATTTGAATCCAATAAAAATTTGGAATTAAAAGCCTAATGATCACCACAAAACCGATTTGTAATTAAAAGAAAACTTATCTGATTCACTAATGTCCTTTAGGGAAGGAAACCTGTCCTACATGTGACTGGAGATTAATCACCTGCTCTTCAAAATAGCATCTTTTACATTCACTTGCGAGAGCAGATGGGCTCTCATCCAAAAGGCAGCACCTCCAACAGTGCAGCACTTCCTCAGTACTGTATTGAACTAATTCATGCTTAACTACTGGAGTGGGACTTGAACCCATAATCTTTTGTGGTCAGTTTACCCTGGAATTGCCCTTATGCTGATGTCCGCCTTCTGTTACAGTGGAGCGGAGCTGAATGGTGATTAGAGGAAATATTTCCATTCATTGATGATGACCTGTTTAAAACGTGGCATTAAAGTGAAGCCCATTGGTTCAGGGTGAATTGGCAGAGGCCTGGAAACAGGTGACCTCCCTATGCTATCAGTTGATGAAATAGGGAGACCAATGGAGGGACACCATGATCCCGCCAATCTTCTTCCCTCCCCCTCTCTTGTCCCATCTCCCACCTCCCTTCCCACCACCCATCATCTCTTTATCTGTCCTGCCCCAGCAAGTGGAACCTGTGGAGGGATGGACAGCTTTTCAATTCCTCTTCATCTGTTCTTTTTCCCTGTCTTAATAGTGTTGCCAACTGTTAGAAGGCAGAAGATGGGCCTCCCTGATACCTTCACCAATTTGGCCTCGTACCCAGTGCACTCTGTGGCAACTGTGGCTCAGACTTAAGGGTTTGATTCTTCCAGTTCACTTGCATTTCTTTTGAGCTTAAAAACAAAAAAAAAATTGAAATACTAAGCGGGTCAGGCATCATCTGTGGAGAGAAACAGAGTTAACGGGCAGAATTTTATGGCCCCGTTTTGGTGGGGACAGGGCCGTAAAATGGGGTGAGACATTATAAACCCCATTGAACGTAAAATCCCGCTGTCGTAAAATTCTGCCCAATGTTTCAGGTCTGTGAACTTTCGTTAAATTTGCTTAGCGCTAACTCTGCTTCTGTCTCCACAGATGCTGTCAGACCTGCTGAGCATTTCCAGCATTCATTGTTTTTATTTCAGTTTTCCAGCACCTTCAGTATTTTGCTTTACTTTTGAGCGTGATGTTTCTGTCAAATTCTCATGTTTTATTTCACTTGTTCTGCAGTGATCCTTTACCGAGGGTGTCCTGCGATGTCTGTTGAGTATGTGCTGGGAGGGGTGTGGGGGTGTGGGAATGCTGAAGGTGCTTTGCTAATCAATTTTTGTACACTATCCAGTCTGAGTTGTAGTGTCTTAACTTGTTATTTTATCTCAAAGTTTTAAAGTTAAAATCTCCCCTTTCCTGGGCCCAGCAGCAGAGACGAGGGAATTGAAGAGGAGCAGAACTTGTCTTTGTGCAGAGCCAAACTCTTCCAAGCTCATTAGACCTGCTACTGAACAATTGCCATTGCTGCTCTGCCCCTCCAGCTCCATGGCACTGGACATACCCAGCATAGCGAGATTGCAGCTGGTGTCCAGGAGGTGACAAGGTGTGGGAGAATAAAATATATCTACAGGATAACAAAGGGTTAGGTGGTTAAACTATAGTGGAATACTACAACAAAGAGTCCTTGCACCAGTAAGTCAAGTAATAGACAAATCCGCTCTGTCAGCTATTGTGGAGGAATGAAAACAAGCACATGAGACAGGGCCTAGTCATGCTATCCATTGTCTGTCCAGATGACCAATCGCCAGATGGGCTACTCAAGGTTTTTGCTTAATTATAAACTAAGACAGAACAATTGTATGCATTCCAAAGATAAAAATTTCAATGTTATTAATTACTAAGGGTCAAGCAGCTTTTATAATTTGCATGACATCTGTTACGCACGCTTTTGCTATAACTATGTGTGTACTCTGATGCTTCCTCAGAGTGCCGGCTAGCTCCATTGTATGCTGCTGGGCTCTCCGTGATATCATGATTCAATAAAGACTTCCGAGACAAACATCCTGGGTCTGAGTGTTCACTCCGTTTTCCACGACACAAGGATTCTGTTCCAGCTGATCATTCTCAGAGGGAAAAGAGGGACCTTTGTGCCAGCACCACCTTTGAGGTTAAGACTTCAGTCAGCTGTTCAAGGACAGTCTATGCTTTAGTCAGTGGTTCATGCACTGCAAAGAGTAGTCTTCCTGCAGAATTGTGCAGGATTCTTAATTTCTGGCAGCGTTTAGGAAGGTATAATTGCTGTAAAATACCCTGCCCCGCCACAGTCATTTATAAGTATTTTCTGCCTAATTTCTCTTTTCCCCCAGAGTGAAAAGATGGTTCCTTGATATCCAAGGCATTGGGTTTGATGCCCAAGAATGTTGAGGCTCGTTGGAACATTCGGTAACTCCAAAGGGACAGCCTGCATTATGAGGTAATCGTCCGCCTCTTGTTTCCTGATTTATTTAGCACCTTTATTTAGCACTAGTGGATAGACTTGGGTTGTTTTCATTGGAGCAGAGAAGACTGAGGGGCGACCTGATCGAGGTGTACAAGATTATGAGGGACATGGACAGGGTGGATAGGGAGCAGCTAGTCCCCCTAGTTGAAGGGTCAGTCACGAGGGGCCACAAGTTCAAGGTGAGGGGCAGGAGGTTTAGGGGAATGTAAGGAAAAACTTTTTTACCCAGAGGTTGGTGACGCTCTGGAATGCACTACCTGGGAGGGTGGTGGAGGCGGGTTGCCTCACATCCTTTAAAAAGTACCTGGATGAGCAGTTGGCATGTCATAACATTAAAGGTTATGGGCCAAGTGCTGGTAAATGGGATTAGATAGGTAGGTCAGGTGTTTCTCACGTGTCGGCGCAGACCCGATGGACCGAAGGGCCTCTTCTGCACTGTGATTCTGTGATTCTTTCATGACCTCAGGATGCCTCCAGGCACTTTAGAGCCAGGAGGGCACTTTGGAAGTGCAATCACTGTTACAGAATTATGACAGCCCATTTCTGCACAGCAAGCTCCCACAAACAACAATGAGGTAATGAACCAGACAAATGAAATCAGGAAAGAGAAGAATTTTTCAATGTCCTGTCAACTGTGGATCAGTTGGGTCACACACTCATCTCCAAGTCAGAAGGCTGAGAACACATCCAGAGATGTGAACAACAAAAATATAGCTGCACTTTAGTGCTGCATTGTCAAAGGTGCTGTAATTCAGTTGAGACGTTAAACTGAGGCCAGTTTGCTCTCTTAGGTCATGGGATCTTTTGCATCTACCTATTCCGAAGAAGAATTCTCTTTGGAATCCTGGCCATTATATACCTCCGATTCAACATCACGAAAATGGATTATCACTTCCATCATTTCTTTGCTGTTTGTGGAAATTAGCTGCTATGATTCGTACATTAAAACAGAGCCTACACTTCAAAAGTACTTAATTGGCTGTAAAGCACTTTGTCCTGAGATCGTGAAAGGTACTATAGAAATGCAGACTATCTTTTCATGGTTGTTCTAAATTCCAAGCTAAGGAATATATAACAAACTGATGTACAGACAGATGAACTGGGGCAAGGACAAAACATTACAATGGAAAGCCAAGAGATAGGACTTGAGGAGGAGCTTTGCACAAGCCTAAGTCCTTCTGTAACTAAATTTGAGACTAAAATTAAATGTAGAACAAGTAAGCTAGTCTAGTGCTGTAAACCATAATTACTTAAAGTGCTTGGAGTGGGACTTTATAAGCTTAAAAAAGTAATTGGCTACTGTATTTAGTTTTATTAAAAGTCTTGATATGCCAGTGTGGGTTGGGAGTTATGGAAGAGGAGAGGTCAAACTCTATTCATTTGTGGAAATGTACTGTTCCCTGAGGCAATGATATGGGTTCATGCTGAAAATTAGTCTATTCATTGGGTCTAGTCTGCACTTTTTCCCTAAGGTGTGGCTGCTCTCCATTTACCAAAGGCAGGATGGCTGAATCTTCTTGTGTCTCAGCAGTTTCAAACAGTGCAATTCCTGCTTTGGGATCTAGGTCGTGACCAAGCAGAAAGATCCCCCTTATTTTTGTCAGAAAAGATCATTGGGAGCCACTCCTCCCAGCAGCAAAGTTCCCCTTGCTCTCCAGCACTCAAAATGAAAACCAAAGTAACTGAAGCTCCCAGGGATTGACATAAAGTTAGTCAAGTTTCTGGGTGCTGCTGTGCCATCTGATGATCCCAAAGCAGCTGCATTTGGTTCCTTGCCAGTTTCAATTTGTCTTTATTATTCATGGGATGTGTGTGGGTCACCAGCAAGGTCCAGTTTTATTGCCCAGTCCTAATTATTCTCCAAGTTGGTGGTGAGTCACCTTATGACTATATGCTAGCCCATTTCAGGGGGCAGTTAAAAGTCAACCACTGCTGTGGATGTGGAGTTATGTAAAGGCCAGACCAGGTAGGATGGCAGATTTCCTTCCATGAGGGATATTAGTGAACCAGATGTTTTTTTCTTTTTTACAACAATCTAATGGTTTTGTGATCACTGTTCCAGATTTCTTTAGTTAACTGAATTTAATTTCCCCAGCTGTCATTGTGTTGTTGGATCATTACTCTGGATTACCAACCTGTTAACATAACCACACTACCCTTCCCTGTTAGTGTTGCTTGAAGGTGATTTAATGTTGGTGGTGGTGAAGGACTCCAATAATGTCAGTTGGATCCCTGAACCTTCCTCTTGGTGCCTCTTCCCTGTTGGCCTCACCAGCCAACTTGGTACAGCTGCTCCTCCTTCACAACAAGCCCATTAGACTGTCCAAGCTATTGACTGTTAGCATTCCATTATATTGGAAGAGAGCTTTCTTGGATGATCTGGAACAAGGATATGAAGGAATCTTGTTCCCTTTGTGCCAAGCCCTCATATTTAATTTGGTCATGAGTTGGTATAATTCCTCCCAGCTTGGCTTGTTGTCAGCTTTATTCTCAGCTGGGTTAGATAGGAAGAAATCAAACATAACTATTGACTATTTTTGTTTGACAAAGCTGGGATTTGAACCCTGCTCTCAGTGGAATTCAGACCTCTATTGTTAACATATTTGTAAATTCCCACAGCTGAAAAATAGCCCATTAGGATCCACTTTGCTAGTTTAAAATGTTCACAGGAAATACTCTGCTCTTGGTACGTTTCTTCTTTCACATTATTTGTTCTCTCACTCTACCCTTTCTCTGTTTCCCTCCATTCCCTCCGCCCCATCACAAAAAAATCCAATGTGGGGCAAGAGATCTAAGTTGAGTTTGAGCCGATGCTGATGTTCAGACCTACAATTACACTGGGGGTTGGGCAGGTCTCTTTACAGGAAGGACTGAAAACTACAGTTGTCAGAGTTCCTGTCCCTACCTAAAAGCAGGCCTGTGGTTATGCAGTGTCACAAATACTGTAAAAGGTTCAAAGTACACAGCAGCCTTCCAATGGCTGGTCTTGAATTCAGTACATTGTGTGGTATTTGAGCAGTATAGCTTTACAAAGGAAGTTTCAAATGCTGTCGGTACCCAAACCAATGCTGGAGCAGAGTTTGCTATGAGCCAGTCTCTGTGGTACTCTATCCCAGGATGGCAGAATGTCTGAAACAAAAGCAAAAATACCTGGAAAAACTCAGCAGGTCTGGCAGCATCTGCGGAGAGGAGCACAGTTAACATTTCGATTCCGAATGACCTTTCACAGACTTGAAACGTTAACTGTGCTCCTCTCTGCAGATGCTGCCACACCCGCTGAGTTTTTCCAGGTATTTTTGTTTTTGTTTTGGATTTCCAGCATCCGCAGTTTTTTGCTTTTATCTTAGGGCATAATGTCTGAGTCTTTCTCCCAAAGACTATTCGACATTCTGTAACCATTGTCTGTATCATCTTTCTGTAGGCAGGTCTTCTGATATTGATCATCAAGAAGTTCATTGTTTCACTGGATGTCTGGGCAAACTGATTTGGCATGGAGAAATTAGGACCCACCATTATATCTCGGACATGTATTTTGTGCGAGACTGGAGAAGATGCCTAGGATTTCTCATTAAAATCAGAACACTGCTCGGGGGGGGGGTGGGGCATGAACCATGATGACTGAACCAGGAAGGTTCTGTTTCTGATTTTGCCTTTGTCTACATGTTTCTGCTGATAGTACTTCTGTAATCACACACAACCCAGGAGTGTGTTCTGGGTCAATCCTGTTTTCTGCCTTTCATACTCACTGGTTTCCTGGACAGTTGTCCACCTTTCCACAACTATTGATGCCTCTTCAGACTCTCCATTGCCGGGTCCTGTCATTGTTGCTTTTGACTGCCTCTGGAATTCTACCAAGTAGTTTTAATGACCAATTATTGATTAATCTGTACTGATGACTGGGATAAAAAAGGCCACTGGGGGGAAATGACACAAAACCATCTTACAAGGCAAGATAAAAGCCAAAGGATTATGCTGAGAGTTGACCTAGGACCCCATTTTGGACTGTTTGTCTGCTTCCTGCCCAATGCCTTTCTGCATCCTTGTTAATAATTGAGGAGCACCTCCTCTAAAATGTGATTAAACAGCCTTTGATCACTGCATTCTGGTGGCCAAGTGTGTGAATTTAGCAAGTTTGTATTGAGCTAAAACACTGAGGGGCAGCTAACCTAATCTCACGGCCTGTGTTTGGTGATACCTACAGGGTTTATGTTACCTTTGCAGCTCTTATCCCTCTGGGTGTGAATTGCCCAGATGTAAAGGACAGTAGGTGACAGTATCACAATGAACTCAGATTTCCCAGTGGACCGCCCTTCTGGATGAACTCCAGCTCTCCCCATTCAGGATGTTTTTCAGGCCTAGAATGGTTGGAAAAGCTCTGGATAACTCCAAAACTGACTACTACCTTTCTCGATGCAAGTCAACTTCCAACTGAACTGTTCCAGCACCTTCTGTGCAAGTTTACAAGCTGAGCATAGAAACTTCAAAATGTCTGATTTCCCCACCAGTCCATTCTGTTACCCACAAACCCACTCAGTAACATTTCTACACCAAATAGCAATTTCTCCACCAATTTCTCCAAAATAGGGAAGTCTGTAAAATAGACCCACGCAATGTAATTTAGTGAGATTAAATCTGTGCCTGCAAGTTGGAGGAACCATTCGGTAACTAAACAGAGTTTACTGATAACCTCCAACTGGTCTCCCTCACTGCCTATACTGACCCTCAACTCTTGTTAGAGGTCACACTCATTGATTTTTTTTAAAAAGAAGCAAGTAAAGAATAATCCAGTATCTTTCTTCAATTTAATAAAAACAGAAGAAAAAAACTTCTCAAACAGTCATTTACCAGAAAACCTGGAGCCGAAATTGTATTTAATTTTGAGTAAAAAGACCCTTTTTCAAGGGGAGGATACAGTGGTGTGTTCATTACTCTGGGTGCACACATTGTTTAGGTACATGCCTGGTCAAGGCTTGGCCTAAATAGCCAAGTGGTTATGGTACTGGGTTTGGAACCCCAAGATCAAGAGTTCAAATCTCACAATGGCAAACTATGAAACAATGTAACTTCATCTGAAACAGATGGAAACAGGTTTACTCAAAAAGAGTATCAAGAGTTCAAATCTCACAATGGCAAACTATGTAACTTCATCTGAAACAGATGAAAACGGGTTTGTACTCAAAAGAGTTACATTCCTGGTCAGCACTTTTCCTGTAGATTGCCTGGTGTAGTTGTTGGCCCCGAGTTCAATTTGAAGTTTAGATGGTGTTCCTCAGACCCTGTCTTTGAGTTCAGATGGTGGATACACTGCAATATTCTTATTCTGGTTCTTGCTCTCGCCTGAACCTTGAGGCTGTTCGGCTCATGTTATGTTGGTGCTGTGTTCTGTCAATAGCGTTATTTTCCCTGTCAGCTAGAGAGGATGGTGTTCACTCAATGTGTTAATGTCCATCTCTTAGATTGGTCTGTTGAATGATGCGGTAGACAATTGGGCAGCTTTCCAAAACCCCTTGGTCCTCTGCCGAGTTTTGCCTGACCCTGTTCCTCAAGGTAACTGCCTGTGTTCTTTTACCGCAACCCCCCTGCCCCCTGTGGGGAGTCCCTTAGCTTGGACTCCCCTAGGCAACCCAGCTGAGCTTTATTGGAATTGGATGTGAAGCTGTGTCATGCTGAACACATCAACACTTGAATCCACTGTGCCACTAGTTAATGACCGTTCCCTCCATCACACTATGACGCTTATTGATAAGTGATTAAAGCCTTCAACATGAAGTTTAAATATTGTAAGTGATAATTGATATATAAAAGCCACTACTCCGATCTTGGTTCCAATGATTGATTAAACCCATGTTGACTTTTGGTCTTGCAGTCTGTCAAGCTCTGATTGGATTGCTGTTGTTTGCTGTTCTGTTATCTTTCAATCAATCTAGTTACCATGGTGACTGGGCTACAAGTGTTAACTTCTTCAATCAAAGTTTAACCAATTGATCCTTTTGTACTCTCACTTTTTTATTCTTATTGTATATTAAAAGTTCTAACACTGCAAGTTCCCCACATTGTGTTTGGTCTCTTTAGAATATTAGTATTAGTTAAGACTTCAAATCATAAATTGTTCAGTTTAAGCTTGCTTCCTGTCAGTGAGCCATTGTTGCCTTGTGATTCTGCTGCCTTCCATGAATTGGGTCATTCTGGGCCTTGACTGGCAGTCCCAGTCACTGTGCCCCGTCCCAGGAAGGAATGGCTGCTGGGCCTGCCCACAAGGCCAGGCCAAACCTGCATTGGTTTCAGCTCCAATTTGGGAGCTTTTGTATCCTGAGCAACTGCGTCCTGAAGCTAGTGAATTTCATAGCTTGATCTGGATTCTTGTGCCCCATCATCTGAAATTGGTGAAGCGAAAGAAAGATTTGCATTTATATGGTGTCCTACATGACCAACAGACTTTTCAAAGTGTTTTGCCGGAACACCAGGGTTAACTCCTGTGCTCTTCTTCAAAATCGGGTCTTTTACATCCACTGAGGGGCAGGTGAGGCCTTAGATTAACGTCTCACTTGTATCCTAAGCGACTGCAGCCAGAAGCTAGTGAATGTCATAACTTGCACTGGATCTTTATGTCCCATTGTCCAAAAACATCAAGTGTCAGCGTGATTGCATTCTTGCGCCCTAGTCAGAAGGGCATGGGTTCAAGTCCTGCTCCAGAGAGTTGTGTACAAACCCTGTGGGTGAACTGTCAACCAAAGTAATCAATTTACTGAATGACGTCCAAATGAAGGAAATGTTAAAAGGTTTCACCTTTTGTTTCTTTTGCTTTAACAGGAATCAGACCCAAAGCAAATTAACAGGCAAATTATACTTCAAATAAAAAGGTATATTTCACTTTAAATAGCTGACACAACAAAGATACATCTAACAAAACCACAAGCACCCGCATCTCTCCCCACAGACAGGCACCAGATGCAGTTCCACAATTCTCTAATTTGGCCCCTGGGTTGTAGGACCTCTCACTTTCCCACTCAGTTGATTTGGCCCTTGAGTCAAATTCACTGGCAGCCATGTTCCATCTGAGGTCCCTTGAGATAATCATTACCCAAACTGCACACTCCTGTAGAACCTCCTTAGTTAGGTTCATGACAGTCTTAACAGCACAGTTCCCCAGAGACTGCTTTATCTGAGCCCATCAATAAGCTCCATTAAACTGTTTGGCTGGCAAAACCGAAGCGGCAGCAGTAACATTGACAATCCCTGACCTAACTGTCTTCAGCCTTCTGTCCTGTTCAACTATAATAGACACACTCAGCTCCTTGTAAATGTGCCTTCTCTGTTCTCCCTTCTGCTGCAACTCTCATTTTTGTCTGGCCACATGACTCTTGCTTTAACTGCCTTCCTGATGGTACTGCTTCTAGATCAAGGGTTGCCAGGTCACATGTACCAATGTATCTTATTTAAGAAAATTGCAATTGATTCCTTTACACTTAATGCAGGCTCTTAAACATTCTTAAAAATAATTACAGATTCCACAGACATTTAAAGAAATTTAAAGATATTACTTCTGGATCAAAGGTCATCTCATCCCACCCCCTTGGAAAAAAGAAAACTTTACCATGTTAAAGTTATCTTGACAACAGTACTCAAAATAAATCAAGTTCTTAACATCATAAACACTAACAACTGTATTACATTACTCAGGTAACAACAATGATACATGGTGTTCACCAAACCAGCTTCATTACAAACATACAATGTTATTTTCTAATCTTCTAAAATCCATGTAAACAGAGTGGTTGCAGATGAGCTGCAGTGAACGTGTGAGGATGGCGCAAGATAGATGAGTGTGGCAACAGATCTCCTGGCAGGACCAGGGTAAAACCCAATATGTTCATTTGGCTTTATGACAATGTTACTGCCCCTTGTTCCTTAAACTCTTGACAGATCTTCCACAACAATATAGCTTTGGTTTGCAACATGCGCAACTTATAGTGTAAATGGCTGCAGCATCAAACTCCACTGAAAGAGCAAAAACAGAATTACCTGGAAAAACTCAGCAGGTCTGGCAGCATCGGCGGAAAAGAAAAGAGTTGACGTTTCGAGTCCTCATGACCCTTCGACAGAACTTGAGTTCGAGTCCAAGAGAGAGTTGAAATATAAGCTGGTTTAAGGTGTGTGGGGAGGAGGGGGGGGGGGGGTGCGGAGAGAGAGAGAGAGAGAGAGAGAGAAGTGGAGGGGGGGTGTGGTTGTAGGGCCAAACAAGCAGTGATAGAAGCAGATCATCAAAAGATGTCAACAACAATAGAACAAAAGAACACATAGGTGTTAAAGTTGGTGATATTATCTAAACGAATGTGCTAATTAAGAATGGATGGTAGGGCACTCAAGGTATAGCTCTAGTGGGGGTGGGGAGAGCATAAAAGATTTTAAGATATTTAAAAATAATGGAAATTGGTGGGAAAAGAAAATTCTATATAATTTATTGGAAAAAAAAGGAAGGGGGAAACAGAAAGGGGGTGGGGATGGGGGAGGGAGCTCACGACCTAAAATTGTTGAATTCAATATTCAGTCCAGAAGGCTGAAAAGTGCCTCGTCGGAAGATGAGGTATTGTTCCTCCAGTTTGTGTTGGGCTTCACTGGAACAATGCAGCAAGCCAAGGACAGACATGTGGGCAAGAGAGCAGGGTGGAGAGTTAAAATGGCAAGCGACAGGGAGGTTTGGGTCATTCTTGCGGACAGACTGCAGGTGTTCTGCAAAGCGGTCGCCCAGTTTATGTTTGGTCTCTCCAATGTAGAGGAGACCACTTTGGGAGCAACGAATGCAGTAGACTAATTTGGGGGAAATGCAAGTGAAATGCTGCTTCACTTGAAAGGAGTGTTTGGGCCCTTGGACGGTGAGGAGAGAGGAAGTGAAGGGGCAGGTGTTGCATCTTTTGCGTGGGCATGGGGTAGTTCCATAGGAGGGGGTTGAGGAGTAGGGGGTGATGGAGGAGTGGACCAGGGTGTCCCGGAGGGAGTGATCCCTACGGAATGCCGATGGGGGGGGGAAGGGAAGATGTGTTTGGTGGTGGCATCATGCTGGAGTTGGCGGAAATGGCAGAGGATGATCCTTTGAATGCGGAGGCTGGTGGGGTGATAAGTGAGGACAAGAGGGACCCTATCATGTTTCTGGGAGGGAGGAGAAGGCGTGAGGGCGGATGCATGGGAGATGGGCCGGACACAGTTGAGGGCCCTGTCAACGACCGTGGGTGGAAAACTTTCGGTTAAGGAAGAAGGAGGACATGTCAGAGGAACTGTTTTTGAAAGTGGCATCATTGGAACAGATGAGACGGAGGCGAAGGAACTGAGACAATGGGATGGAGTCCTTACAGGAAGCGGGGTGTGAGGAGCTGTAGTCGAGGTAGCTGTGGGAGTCGGTGGGTTTGTAATGGATATTGGTGGACAGTCTATCACCAGAGATTGAGACAGAGAAGTCAAGGAAGGGAAGGGAAATGTCAGAGATGGACCACGTGAAAATGATGGAGGGGTGGAGATTGGAAGCAAAATTAATAAATTTTTCCAGGTCCCGACGAGAGCATGAAGCGGCATCGAAGTAATCATCGATGTACCGGAGAAAGAGTTGTGGAAGGGGGCCGGAGTAGGACTGCAACAAGGAATGTTCCACATACCCCATAAAGAGACAGGCATAGCTGGGGCCCATGCGGGTACCCATAGCCTAACCTTTTATTTGGAGGAAGTGAGAGGAGTTGAAGGAGAAATTGTTCAGCGTGAGAACAAGGTCAGCCAGACGGAGGAGAGTAGTGGTGGATGGGGATTGTTCGGGCCTCTGTTCGAGGAAGAAGCTAAGGGCCCTCAGACCATCCTGGTGGGGGATGGAGGTGTAGAGGGATTGGACGTCCATGGTGAAGAGGAAGAGGTTGGGGCCAGGGAACTGGAAATTGTTGATGTGACGTAAGGTGTCAGAGGAATCACGGATGTAGGTGGGAAGGGACTGGACAAGGGGAGAGAGAAGGGAGTCAAGATAACGAGAAATGAGTTCTGTGGGGCTGGAGCAAGCTGAGACGATCGGTCTACCAGGGCAGTTCTGTTTGTGGATTTTGGGTAGGAGATAGAAGCGGGCCGTCTGAGGTTGGGCGACTATCAGGTTGGAAGCTGTGGGAGGAAGATCCCCAGAGGAGATGAGGTCAGTGACATTCCTGGAAACAATGGCTTGATGTTCAGTGGTGGGGTCATGGTCCAGGGAGAGGTAGGAGGAAGTGTCTGCGAGTTGACGCTCAGCCTCCGCGAGGTAGAGGTCAGTGCGCCAGACAACAACAGCACCACCCTTGTCAGCGGGTTTGATGACAATGTCAGGGTTGGACCTGAGAGAATGGAGTGCAGTAAGTTCTGTTGTTGACATCTTTTGCTGATCTGCTTCTATCACTGCTTGTTTGTCCCTACAACTACACCCTCCCCCCCACTTCTCTCTCTCTCTCTCTCCGCCCCCCCCACACAGCTTAAACCAGCTTATATTTCAACTCTTTCTTGGACTCGGACTCAAGTTCTGTCGAAGGGTCATGAGGACTCGAAACGTCAACTCTTTTCTTCTCCGCCGATGCTGCCAGATCTGCTGAGTTTTTCCAGGTAATTCTGTTTTTGTTTTGAATTTCCAGCATCCGCAGTTTTTTTGTTTTTATCTCTGTGTTTAATTGACTGCCACTGCTCTTCAAGAAAGGCCTACCTCCTTGAAGAAGTTCTGTTCTTTTCTGCGACAAGATTCCTGTTCCTCTCTTTTGCCTTGCTCACCTTCATTGTTTTCCATTTCCCTCCTGGTGTTTGACAAGATGTTTACTAAAACCCGCTTTCACAGCCATATCTCCTTTCTCAGTGACTGTCTCCGTCTCCGACTTACCCCACGTGGATTTCAACTGAAATTCCACCCTTCATGTTTCGAACCCACCCAGGATTACAGATATCTCCGGGACATAAAACGTTTCTCGGACTGCTGTTCCCGTCACATTCTGAAATCCACACTTAGTGCCATGCGCCGCAATATGAACACACTCGACCTCTCCCTCCAGCAGCACCGCCGTACCCTTTTTCAAAGCTGCGCGTGCCCCCAGTTTCATTTTATTCTTCGGCTCATCCGACGCCTCAACAAGAAACTTTTTGTCTTTCTCTCAAGTGCTAAGGAACACAAGCTCCAACAACTCATCGACACCAACACCCATCTAGGACCCTCCACCCCTGCCCATCCCTCCGTCCCCACCCCATCTTCCAATCCCAACCCTAGCAGTGTATTCACTATACCCCCTGACCTTCCCCTCTCCGATGCTGAACGTTCAGTGATCAGCAAAGGACTTAGTTTCATACCCTTACGCCCTCACCTCAATGAATTTCGGGCTCGGCATGATGCTGAACTCTTCTTCCGCCGCCTTCGTCTCTGTGCTCACTTCTTTGGGCAGGAGTCCTCTCCCAGTTCAACGGATCCTTTTACCCATCTCCAATATTCTCCCTCCACCTGGACCCCTCCCTCTGGATTCTTACCTTCTCTTGATCTTTTCATTGAGAACTGTCGGCGCGACATTAGTCGTCTCAATTTCTCTGCTCCTCTCACCCATTCCAACCTGTCTTTCTCTGAACTTACTGCACTCCATTCTCTCAGGTCCAACCCTGACATTGTCATCAAACCCGCTGACAAGGGTGGTGCTGTTGTTGTCTGGCGCACTGACCTCTACCTTGCGGAGGCTGAGCGTCAACTCACAGACACTTCCTCCTACCTCTCCCTGGACCATGACCCCACCACTGAACATCAAGCCATTGTTTCCAGGAATGTCACTGACCTCATCTCCTCTGGGGATCTTCCTCCCACAGCTTCCAACCTGATAGTCGCCCAACCTCGGACGGCCCGCTTCTATCTCTTACCCAAAATCCACAAACAGAACTGCCCCGGTAGACCGATCGTCTCAGCTTGCTCCTGCCCCACAGAACTCATTTCTCGTTATCTTGACTCCCTTCTCTCTCCCCTTGTCCAGTCCCTTCCCACCTACATCCGTGATTCCTCTGACACCTTACGTCACATCAACAATTTCCAGTTCCCTGGCCCCAACCGCTTCCTCTTCACCATGGACGTCCAATCCCTCTACACCTCCATCCCCCACCAGGGTGGTCTGAGGGCCGTTAGCTTCTTCCTCGAACAGAGGCCCGAACAATCCCCATCCACCACTACTCTCCTCCGTCTGGCTGAACTTGTTCTCACGCTGAACAATTTCTCCTTTAACTCCTCTCACTTCCTCCAAATAAAAGGTGTGGCTATGGGTACCCGCATGGGCCCCAGCTAAGCCTGTCTCTTTATGGGGTATGTGGAACATTCCTTGTTCCAGTCCTACTCCGGCCCCCTTCCACAACTCTTTCTCCGGTACGTCGATGATTACTTCAATGCCGCTTCATGTTCTTGTCGGGACTTGGAAAAATTTATTAATTTTGCTTCCAATCTCCACCCCTCCATCATTTTCACATGGTCCATCTCTGACACTTCCCTTCCCTTCCTTGACCTCTCTGTCTCAATCTCTGGTGATAGACTGTCCACCAATATCCATTACAAACCCACCGACTCCCACAGCTACCTTGACTACAGCTCCTCAAACCCCGCTTCCTGTAAGGACTCCATCCCATTGTCTCAGTTCCTTCGCCTCCGTCGCATCTGTTCCGATGATGCCACCTTCAAAAACAGTTCCTCTGACATGTCCTCCTTCTTCATTAACCGAGGTTTTCCACCCATGGTTGTTGACAGGGCCCTCAACCGTGTCCGGCCCATCTCCCGCGCATCCGCCCTCACGCCTTCTCCTCCCTCCCAGAAACATGATAAGGTCCCCCTTGTCCTCACTTATCACCCCACCAACCTCCACATTCAAAGGATCATCCTCTGCCATTTCCGCCAACTCCAGCATGATGCCACCACCAAACACATCTTCCCTTCACCCCCCCTATCGGCATTCCGTAGGGATCGCCCCCTCCGGGACACCCTGGTCCACTCCTCCATCACCCCCTACTCCTCAACCCCCTCCTATGGCACCACCAGATCCCCACGCAAAAGATGCAACACCTGCCCCTTCACTTCCTCTCTCCTCACCGTCCAAGTGCCCAAACACTCCTTTCAAGTGAAGCAGCATTTCACTTGCATTTCCCCCAACTTAGTCTACTGCATTCGTTGCTCCCAATGTGGTCTCCTCTACGTTGGAGAGACCAAACGTAAACTGGGCGACCACTTTGCAGAACACCTGCAGTCTGTCCGCAAGAATGACCCAAACCTCCCTGTCGCTTGCCATTTTAACACTCTACCCTGCTCTCTTGCCCACATGTCTGTCCTTGGCTTGCTGCATTGTTCCAGTGAAGCCCAACGCAAACTGGAGGAACAACACCTCATCTTCCGACTAGGCACTTTACAGCCTTCTGGACTGAATATTGAATTCAACAATTTTAGGTCGTGAGCTCCCTCCCCCATCCCCACCCCCTTTCTGTTTCCCCCTTCCTTTTTTTTCTCCAATAATTATATAGATTTTTCTTTTCCAACCTATTTCCATTATTTTTAAATATCTTAAAATCTTTTATGCTCTCCCCACCCCCACTAGAGCTATACCTTGAGTGCCCTACCTTCCATTCTTAATTAGCACATTCATTTAGACAATATCACCAACTTTAACACCTATGTGTTCTTTTGTTCTATTGTTGTTGACATCTTTTGATGATCTGCTTCTATCACTGCTTGTTTGTCCCTACAACCACACCCCCCCTCCACTTCTCTCTCTCTCTCTCCGCTCCCCCCCACACACCTTAAACCAGCTTATATTTCAACTCTTTCTTGGACTCGAACTCAAGTTCTGTTGAAGGGTCATGAGGACTCGAAACGTCAACTCTTTTCTTCTCCACCGATGCTGCCAGACCTGCTGAGTTTTTCCAGGTAATTCTGTTTTTGTCTTGGATTTCCAGCATCTGCAGTTTTTTTGTTTTTATCCACTGAAAGAGCCTTTGGTTCTTGGTTAAAACATTGTACCTTGGCTTTGGATTATTCACATTGCTTTTTAAAAGCATGGATTGTATATACTCTGGATTCTTGGTTAGTATTCTTGATGGTCCCAAAGGTTTTACAATTTGTTTGGTTTGGTTAACTTTGTCAAGAACGTCAGTAATAATTGTTGGCAAACCATCTGGCTCCTGGGTACTGGCAGTTGTGAACTGGAATCCATGGAGGCATTTTTTGTAATAGTACTTTATACCCTCTGGATTAGCAATTTCCTTTGTTCTTTTTTAAAGCCAGATGTTAAATTGTCATCAATTTTTTTACTTTATGAAACAGATTCTGAACCATTCTGTTCAGTTTTTAATTCCTGATCTCCATTTTCTTCCCTGTTTGTATGTTTTTTCAATATCCTAGTCTTGGGAAAAAGTTTCAACTGACCAAACATGTGAATTGTTCTTCATAATAATTGAATTCACCTCACCCTGCTTAAATTCAGGATTATTTTCAACTTTTAAGATTTAACCTTTAGGTTTTCTTTTCTAGGAGATGCAGATTTAAAACTGCCTCCTTTTGTGCAAGCAGTTCATTCTTCTGTCCAGTAAAATACTCTTTAGCTACTTTAAGAACTTCTTTTGGGTTATGTCCATGTTCAACTAAAAGACCTTAATATTCTTTTTTATTTAGCTCACAAATTTTCTTAATTTTTTTTTGCTTTATGTCCTCTGTTGTGGTGTCTTTGATAACCAACCACAGGAGACTAAGGTACTGGTTACGATTGTTTATTCGAGCAATTGCAAGGAGGGCACCATCTCACTGCAGCTTGAGACAGTACTCTGCTAAACTAAAGGGTTCCGCATATTTAGACATTATGGGTCACGTACAAGAACATCCTCCAGATTCCGATCGTGTCAACATTTAGGTTTACATTAAACAGACAAGTCTCTAGTACAAAGGTACATGCATCATCTGACCCTACCTTCACCCAGGCAGAGACCTGCCTTCCTATCTAAGCTGGGACCATCTGTCCTTCCCCTAAGTGTTGAAGAGCACACTTAATCTATGCTATTGCCATCTTCTGACTCCAGTCTAACTCCCAGAACCTTGCTGGTGATTGCAAACCCTGAGGGTGTACAAAGTTTGAAAGTGTATAAGGTTCATCTGGTTTAGCTGTTTAATTGTTGATTTACTGATTTGCACTGGCCTGCTTATAGATTCTAATTTAAGTAATTCATTCCCTTATAATGAATTCTCCCTTACCATAAATTTTCATTTACTTTCTTCCCCCTAACATCCTCCCACTGCATTTGATCTTTGTCTAATTCCTTTCTAATAAGAATGATCACTTCCTTGTTTTGAGGTTTTAATTTACATTCAAGAATGCTCCTTCCTCGCATTTGTATAGTATCAGTACTGGATTCAGATTTTCCACTTTCTTTTAAAACATGTTTTCCTTTTGTTTCATCATTAGCTTTGAGTAGGGCCACACTCTGTTTTGCCTCATTTTACACATATTTCTACTGCGTTTTTAACTCTGTCCATTTTAAAGTTTTTCCACTGCAATTAAATGCTCCAATGTCCCTTTCAAATTAATAAACTGAGATTATGACCTTTTGGACAAACCTTTAGTTGAAACATTAATTCTTGCAGCAGGTTTATAGAAAGTCATGGATTCTTTTAAGTCACTTGGCTCTTCCTGTACAGTTTCAGTTTCAACGCCTCAACTGGCTTTGCTGAAACTAATGGAGACAATGATACCTTTTCCCCAACCAAGTCATTTCTGAAGGAGAAATCAACACAATCAATGGGTAAAATAGGATTGACATCAACAGTAACAGGACCAGTGACTAAGGCACATTTTAAATTAAGCTTATACAAAGAAATTGGTAAACAATTCCCATCAATATCAAGAATCAATACCTTTTTATTGAGCAGACCTTTGGAGAGAGCTTCATATCATTTGCCAACAACAGTGACTGTGCTGATCCTGTATCTCTAAGGATAATATTTGATTTGTCTGCCTCACCAGATGACCATGGGGACACTTGACCCTCAATGCAAAAAATCTCTATAACTCTGCCATCACCTGATTCGTCCTGTCAATGACTGTGGGGGAGACTCTCTGCTTGTTGTGAACTTTACCAGTCAGGGTATTATTACCTGGGAGTGACTAATGCGACAGGCTTGGTTTTAACTTCCAGCATTCAGTCTTCAGGTGCCCTTTCTTGTGACAAAAGTAGCATGTCAGTCCCCTTGAATTAAACCTGTCCTTCAAACCTTCATTTCTACTAACCCAAGAAGGGCCTGGAGCTTTATCTTCACCCCTTTATCAGCAGGGCCTGGCCACTTCTCATCATTGGACCCTCCTCTCATTCCAGTTTCTCTGCAAGGTTCCAAAGCAGGGCCTGTCACCAATCATCTTATGAGTCAACACATAAGTGTCTGCCATTACCGAGGCTTCCCTTACTTTACATACTTGTGGTCTTCCAGGTGAGATCTTAATCCCAAATTGAATTCTTCCACCATTGTCATCTCCCTAAGCTTATCCAAGTTCTACTTCGCCTTCATCGAGTGCATTTCCTTTTCCCTGGCATATTCTACATATATTCAACCGATTCTCTGTCCCAAGTTTCCAAATTTCTGCCTGTAGACCTCTGGCACCAACTCATAGTGTTGAGTATTTCCTCATGATCAGAGGTGTACGCTGCTGAAAGGGACGAGTACACCTGCAAAGCCTTCCCTACCAATACGCTTTGTTGGAACAGAGTTAATCTCTCGGCCAACGAAAATTCATTGCAATTTTCTTGAAGGACATGTTACATGCCCACTCCCTCCACACGAAATATAGGCACTAAGTGAAATTCTTTGCCAAACCAAAATGAACTGGAGCCCTCTCTGAGTCAGTCTCACTTCTCATCAGCTCAAATTCATATGATCCGAACTCATACTCCATTTCAGGTTTTTCAACTCTTTTTTTTATCTCTTTCCAGTCTTTTCCTGTCTCTTTTTTAAATCCTGTTCCTTTCTTGCTAATTTCTCCCTTTCTAAGTCAATCTTACTTGGTTCTATTTCTTTTTCAGTCCTGGCCAGTTGTTCTCAATCACTAATGGAACTGGTCCTTTCTTCCTCCAGTACCAGGTGCCTCGCCAATTCTTCAACGATCCCATCCCTCTTATCTCCTGAACTTACATTAATCCCCATGTGGTCTGCCACAGACTGGGAATTGCCTTTTTGTCTCTGAGCATCTCTCAACAAATGCTTGAGCCTCAAAGCTACCCTCGTTGATTTCCCAATAAAATATAGAGTTTGTTTATATGCTGGAAAATTCCAGTGAACCCATTTCAGTCTCTGGCTTCATATCCCACACACTAGCCCCCAGGTTTATTATAATCCTTGAGGGGGAAACCATAAACCAAAATAGGTAAATTTACCAAATGATGCCAAACGAAGGAATTACCAATTTTGCTTCTTGTAACTTTTACTTTAATATGAATCAGAATCAGCGTAAATCAAACGTGAAGTAACAGGCAAATGATACTTCAAATAAAAAGGTAAATTTCATTTTTTATAATTGATACAGCAAAGATATGTCTTACTGAAACCACAAGCACCCTCATTATTCTTTGTAGACAGTTGGCACCGGATGTAATCCCAGAGTTCTCTAATTCAGCCTTTGGGATGTAGGATCTCTCACTTTCCTACTCAATCGATTTGGTCCTCAAGCTGCATTCACTGGCAGCTGTATTCCATCTGAGGTCCCCGGAGTCAGTCGTCACCTGAATGGCACACTCCTGCAGAACCTGCTTAGTTAAGTTCATGACAGTCTTGATGGCACAGATTCCCCAGAGACTCCCATATCCATCCCTTTAATAAACTCTGTTAAACAGTTTGGTTGGCTCAGGCAAAACTAAAGCAGCAGCAGTAAAATTGTTTAATTCATATTCCCTGCTCTAATCCCGGCTTCAGCTTTCTGTCCTGTTTAGCTGTTCTACACACAACTCCTTGTAAATGTTCTCCCCTCTGCTGCAGCGCATCTTTTTGTCTGGCCACATGGTTTTTGGTTTAACTTCCTTTTTGCTGGTGCTGCTTCCAGATTAAGGGTCGCCAGGTCACATGGACCAGTATTTTTATTATCTGAGAAATTTATAATTGCTCCCTTTACAGTTGACGCCGACTCTCAAAAGTCTTTTTCAAACATTCTTAAAAAAAATACAGATTCCACAGACTTTTTAAGGAATTACAAATCTTTTTATGTTCTGGGTCAAAGGTTTGAGCACATAATCTAGACTTTCTCGTCCAGTGCAGCACTGAGTGAGTGCTGCAGTCTCAGACACACCATCTTTAGGCCCCATTTATGTTTTGGAGTAGACATAGAAGATCCTTTGACACCATTTTGAAGAAGTGCAGGGGAGTTCCCCCTGGTTTCCTGGGCCAATATTGATCCCTCAGCCAACATCACTAAAACAGTAATACAAAAACCAATTCTGTAGGTGCTGAGAATCTGAAATAGGAACAGGAAAACCTGGAAACAGTCAGCAGGTCAGGCAACACCTGTGAACAATTTAGAATCACTGATCCGAACCATGAACTCTTTCTGTTCACAGATGCTGCCTGACCAGCTGACTGTTTCCAGCATTTTCTGTTTTTACTTCGCTAAAGCAGATTATCTGATCATTATCCTATTGCTGTTCGTGGGACCTTTATAAGTGCAAATTGTAAAAGAAAATAATGCTATTTCATGCATTACAACAGTTGACAGTTGTTAGAATCAGTTCAGAGAAGGTTCACTGGACCCATTCCTGGGATGAGGGGCTTTTCTTATGAGGAAAGGTTGAACAGGTTGGATCTGTATCCATAGGAGTTTAGAAGAATGAGAGGTGATCTTATTGAAACATATAAGATCCTGCGGGGGCTTGATAGGGTGGATACCGGGAGGATGTTTCCTCTTGTGGGGGAAAGTAGAACATGGGAATAAAAGCAAAATACTGCAGATGCTGGAAACCTGAAATAAAAATAGAAAATGCTGGAAAAACTCAGCAGTCTGGCAGAATCTGTGGAGAGAGAAACAGAGTTAATGTTTCGAGTTCGGATGACTCTGGCTGGCTCTGAAGAGTCATTCGGACTAGATCACGAGGACCCAGTTTAAGAAGAAGAGGTCTACTGTGTAAGACAGCCATGAGAAGAATTTTTTTCTCTCAAAGGATTGTTAGCCTGTAGAATTTTCTTCCCCAGAGAGCAGTGGAGGCTGGGTCATTGAATTCATTCAAGGCTGAGTTAGACAGATTTTTGATTGACGAGAGAGTCAAGGGTTATGGGGTGGTGGGGCGGGGTGGGGGGGGGGGGGGGGGGGGGGCGGGGTGGGGTGGGTGCGCAGACAGGAAAGCGGAGTTGCAACCACAACCAGATCTGCCATGATTTTATTGAATGGTGGAGCAGGCTCAAAGGGCTGAATGGCCTACTCCTGCTCCTAAGTCCTATGTTCCCAAGTTATTTAAGGAGTGTACAACTTTGATATATAAGGAGAACTGTACAAAGTGGCAGCTGCCATCTAGGAACTGAGTTTCCCTGTCCACAAGCATGACCCAGACCTCCCTGTCGCTTGCCATTTTAACACTCCACCCTGCTCTCTTGTCCACATGTCTGTCCTTGGCCTGCTGCATTGTTCCAGTGAAGCTCAACGCAAACTGGAGGAACAGCACTTCATTTTCCGACTAGGCACTTTACAGCCTTCCCGATTGAATATTGAGTTCAACAATTTTAGATCAGGAACTCTCTCCTCCATCCCCACCCCCTTTCCGACTCCCCTTTTTTCCCCAATAATTTATATAGATTTTTCTTTTCCCACCGATTTCCATTATTTTGAAATGTATTTCCATCCATTGTTTTATCTCTACCTTTTAGCCTATTTCAATCCCCTTCCCTTCACCCCACCCCACGCCCACTAGTGCTATCTGTAACTTGCTTGTCCCGCTTTCTACCCTTAATTAGCACATTCCTTAGATAATATCACCACCTTCAACATCTCTTTGTCCTTTTGTCTATGACATCTTTTGGCTATCTCCACCTATCACTGGCCCTCTAACCAGCTCTACCTGTCCCACCGCCCCCCAAACCAGTTTATGTTTCACCTCTTTTCTATTTTTACTTAGTTCTGTTGAAGAGCCACATGGACTCTAAAAGTTAGCTGTGTTCCTCTCCGCAGATGCTGCCAGACCTGCTGAGTTTTTCCAGGTATTTTTTATTTTTGTTTTGGATTTCCAGCATCCGCAGTTTTTTGCTTTTATTTCCCTGTAAGCCTTCCTTTTATATGAGCTGGGCTGTATTGGCCAGTGGTGCAATACTGCCCTCAGCTGGCAGTGCCAAAATGCAGCAGCATTCCTTTGTTACAAAGGCTCCCTCATGTTTCGAACCCACCCAGGATTACAGGTATCTCCGGGACATACAACGCTCCTCAGACTAGTGTTCTCGTTGCATTCTGAGATCCACAATCAGTTCCATGTCCGCCATATGAACACACTTGACCTCTCCCTCCAGCAGCACCGCCTTTTTCAAAGCCGCGCATGCCCCCAGTTTCATTTTATTCTTCATCTCATCCGACGCCTCAACAAGAAACTTTTTCTCTTTCTCTCATTTGCTAAGGAACACAAGCTCCAACAACTCATCGACACCAACACCCATCTAGGACCCTCCACCCCTACCTGTCCCTCCGTCCCCACCCCATCTTCCAATCCCAGCCCCAGCCGTGTATTCACTATACCCCCTGACCTTCCCCTCTCTGATGCTGAACGTTCAGTGCTCAGCAAAGGACTTAGTTTCATACCCTTATGCCCTCATCTCAATGAATTTCGGGCTCAGCACGATGCTGAACTCTTCTTCCGCCGTCTTTGTCTCCGGGCTCACTTCTTTGGGCAGGAGTCCTCTCCCCGTTCAACGGATCCTTTTACCCACCTCCAATATTCTCCATCCACCTGGACCCCTCCCTCTGGATTCTTACCTTCTCTTGATCTTTTCATTGAGAACTGTCAGCGACTAATGTTCTCAATGAACTCTCACCTCTCTCTCTCTTCTGTTTAAAATGAATTCTCACCTCTCTCTCCACTGTTAAAAATGATCGCTTGTTTAAAATGATCTCTCACCTCTCTCCGCATGATTTAAAATGAACTCTCACCTCTCTCTCCTGTTTAAAATGAACTCTCGACTCTCTCGCCCCTGTTCAAAATGAACACTCATGAGAAAGGTGAAAGTTCATTTTAAATGGGGAGAGAGGTGAGAGTTCATTTTAGACAAGGGAGAGGGAGGTGAGAGTTAATTTTGAACAGGGGAGAGAGAGAGATGACTGTTCGTTTTAAACAAGGGAAATAGAGATGAGTGTTCATTTTAAACAGGGCAGAGAGAGGTGAGATTTTTAACAGTGGAGAGAGAGGTGAGAATTCATTTTAAACAGAAGAGAGAGAGAGGTGAGAGTTCATTGAGAACATTAGTCGTCTCAATTTCTCTGCTCCTCTCACCCATTCTAATCTGTCTCTCTCTGAACTTACTGCACCCCGTTCTCTCAGGTCCAACCCTGACATTGTCATCAAACCCGCTGACAAGGGTGGTGCTGTTGTTGTCTGGCGCACTGACCTCTACCTCGCAGAGGCTGAGCGTTAACTCGCAGACACTTCCTCCTACCTCTCCCTGGACCATGACCCCACCACTGAGCATCAAGCCATTGTTTCCAGGACTGTCACTGACCTCATCTCTTCTGGAGATCTTCCTTCCACAGCTTCCAACCTGATAGTCGCCCAACCTCGGACGGCCTCGGGAGGCAAGAGTTTATGTGAAACATCGTGGAGAGAGAGATGAGAGTTCATTTTAAACAGGAGAGAGTGGCGAGAGTTCATTTTAAATGGGAGAGAGTGGCGAGAGTTCATTTTAAACTGTTCAGAGAGAGGTGAAAGTTCATTTTAAACAGGGGGAGAAAGGTGAAAGTTCATTTTAAATGGGGAGAGAGGTGAGAGTTCATTTTAGACAAGGGCGAGGGAGGTGAGAGTTAATTTTAAACAGGGGAGAGAGAGAGATGACTGTTCGTTTTAAACAAGGGAAATAGAGATGAGTGTTCATTTTAAACAGGGCAGAGAGAGGTGAGATTTCATTTTAAACAGGGGAGAGGGAGGTGTGAGTTCATTTTAAATAGGGGAGAGAGAGCTGAGATTTCATTTTAAACAGGGCAGAGGGAGGTGCGAGTTCACTTTAAACAAGGGAGAGAGAGATGAGATAAAAACAAAAAAACTGCGGATGCTGGAAATCCAAAACAAAAACAGAATTACCTGGAAAAACTCAGCAGGTCTGGCAGCATCGGCGGAGAAGAAAAGAGTTGACGTTTCGAGTCCTCATGACCCTTCGACAGAACTGTCGACAGAGTTCTGTCGAAGGGTCATGAGGACTCGAAACGTCAACTCTTTTCTTCTCCGCCGATGCTGCCAGACCTGCTGAGTTTTTCCAGGTAATTCTGTTTTTGTTTTGAGAGAGAGATGAGAGTTCATTTTGAACAGGGGCGAGAGAGTCGAGAGTTCATTTTAAACAGGAGAGAGAGGTGAGAGTTCATTTTAAATCATGCGGAGAGAGGTGAGAGATCATTTTAAACAAGCGATCATTTTTAACAGTGGAGAGAGAGGTGAGAGTTCATTTTAAACAGAAGAGAGAGAGAGGTGACAGTTCATTTTAAACCAGAGAGAGAGGCAAGAGTTTATATTAAGCAGCGGAGATAGCAGTGACAGTTTATTTTAAACAGGAGAGATGGAGGCGAGAGTTCATTTTAAACAGTGCAAGAGGGAAGAGTAATAACCAAAGTATGAGGTCACAGGGAAACAGGTAAATGATTGGTTGGTGAGTATTTCGCTCCTTTACCTTTCAAAAGTGTGTAATTTATTAATAATCAGAAGATTTTATTGGTAGTATTAATGTCTCCTCACAGTAGTAAAGGTTATTGGAACCAATAGGGTTTATTAATTATAAATTAATTAGGGAAAAGGTAATACAATTAATTAATTAATGCATTTAAGGGGAGGCAGTGAACAGTGGTATTGTCACTAGATCAGTATTCCAGAGACCCAGGGTAATGCTCTGGGGAACAAAAACAGAAAATGCTGGGAAAACTCAGCAAGTCTGACAGCATCTGTGGAGAGAAAAACAGAGGTTCGTTTCAAGTCTGTATGACTCTTCTTCAGAGCTATAGAGAAGTAGAAACGTGATAAAATTTATACTGTTTAAGGGGGGCTTGGAGCAGGTGAAGAACTGGATAGAAGGCCAGTGATAGTGGGGGCTAAGGAGAGATTGACAAAGATGTCATGGACAAAAGGACAAAAGGGTGTTAATGGTAGTGGTAAGGCCTAAAAAATGTACTGATAGTGGCATAAAAGAAAGAAAGCAGAATGTGATAATAGAACGAGGGTAAGCACTCTGAAAAAAACAACATGGAACAAGTAACAGATGGCACTTTGGGGGGTAGGGTGGGGGGAGGGGGCAGCGGTGGGGTAAAAGGGATCGAAAATGGGATAAGAAGGGGGGATAAAAAAGGGGATAAAGCAATGAATAAACAAATGAAAATAAAAATGAATAAAAATAAAAGTAAGTGGATAAAAAATAAAACTGAATTTTGAAAAAAGGATAAAAAAGGGGTGAGGATAGAGGAGAGAGTTCACGGTCTGAAGCTGTTGAACTCAATGTTAATTCTGGAAGGCTGTAAAGTGCCTAATCGGAAGATGAGGTGTTGTTCCTCCAGTTTGCATTGGGCTTCACTGGAACATTGCAGCAGGCCAATAATGGACAATGCTCTGGGAACTAAGGTTTGAATCCCCCCACAGCAGATGTTGAAATTTGAATTCAATAAAAATCTGGAATTAAAAGTCTAAGGATGAAACCATTGCTGATAGTTGTAAAAACCCATCTCATTGACTAATGTCCTTTAGGGAAGGAAATCTGCCGTCTTTATCTGGTCTGGCCTACATGTGATCCCACAGCCATCTTAAAAAAAATGCACTCTGAACAAGTGCAATTAGGGATGGGCAATAAATGCTGGCCTATCCAGCGATGCCCACATCCCATGAATGTATGAGAAAACATTTTGAAGATGGCATGGCTGGTGATGTGTTTCAACTGCAGAATGTGGGGTTCCTGGTCACCAGTGTGATCCAGTGTAAACATGCCTGCAGTAAGTGTTTGCAGCTTGAGGAACTTCGGCTCAGAGTCACTCTGTTGCGGTTGCAGACTCTGCGACACACCAGAGAGGGGAAAAGTTACCTGGGTACTTTGTACCAGGAGGCTGTCACACCCCTTAGGTTAGGCAGAACTTTAGAGTTGATCAATAGTCAGGGACAGGATGGCATGACTGAGTCAGGTAGGTATGGGGAACCAGCATGGAGGAGCCTCAGCCCCTGACATTGTCCAACAGGTACAAGGCACTTGCTACCTGTGTGGATGAGGAGAAGGACTGCAAGGTGGGTGAGTGGACTGACCATGGCACCGTGGTGAATGATGCTATTCAAGTGGGGGGAGCGAAGAGGAATGTGGTAGCGATAGGAGACAGTATAATCCGGGGGATAGGTACGGTTCTCTGCAGCCACGACAGGAAGCTCCGGAGGTTATGTTGCCTGCCTGGTGCCAGAGTTAAGGGGATCTCCTTGTGGCTGGAGAGAAACCTGGAGTAGGAGGGGGAGGATCCAGTTGTCATGGTCCATGTGGGAACCAATGTCATAGGTAGAACCTGGAATGATGTTCTGCTAAGAGAATTTGAGGAGTTTGGGTCAAATTTAAAGTGCAGAACATTAATGCTAACATCTGCATTGTTAGCTGAGCCACATGCCTTTTGCCAAAAACAGAAAATACCAGAAAAACTCAGCAGGTTTAACAGCACCTGTGGAGAGAAAGATGGAGTTAACGTTTCAAGTCTGTATGACTTCTTCAGACTAAAGGGAAGTAAAAATGTGATGAAATTTATACTGTTTGAGGGGGGTGGGGCAGGTGAAGCTGGATAGAAGGCCAGTGATAGGTGGGGGCAAAGGAAAGATTGACAAAGATGTCATAGACAAAAGGACAAGGGGATGTTAATGATAGTGGTACTGGCTAAAGGAGGTGCTGATGGTGGCATTAAGAGTAGAAAGCAGAATGTGATAATAGCCGGACAAGGGTAAGCACTCTGGAAAGAAGAACATGAACAAGTAACAGATGGCACTTGTAGGGGTGGGGGGAGGGGGTGGTAGTGGGAAAAAAATTCAGAAATAGGATAAAAGGTGGGGATAAAACAATGAATAAAAATAAATAAGAATAAAAATAAGTGGATAAAAAATAAAAATTAAAAAATAAAAATGAATATAGAAAAAAGGGGATATAAAGAGGGTGAGGATAGCGGAGAGAGTTCATGGTCTGAAGTTGTTGAACTCAGTGTTAACTCTGGAAGGTTGTAAAGTGCCTAATCAGAAGATGAAGTGCTGTTCCTCCAGTTTGCATTGAGCTTCACTGGAATATTGCAGCAGGCCAAAGTCGGACATGTGGGTATGAGAGCAGGGTGGAGTGTTGAAATGGCAAGCGACAGGGCGGTCTGGGTCATGCTTGGGGACAGACTGAAAGTGTTCTGCAAAGCGGTCACCCAGTCTGCGTTTGGTCTCTCCAATGTTGAGGAAACCGCATTGGGAGCAGTGAATGCAGTACCAAATTGAGGGAGGTGCAAGTGAAGTGCTGCTTCACCTGAAATGAATGTTTGGGCCCTTGGACGGTGAGGCGGGAGGAGTAAAGGGGCAGGTGTTACACCTTCTGCGATTGCATGGGATGGTGCTGTGGGAAGGGGATGAGAGGTTTGGGATGATGGAGGAGTGGACCAGGGTCCAGAGGGAACAGTCCCTACGGAATGTCAAAGGCGGGTGTGAAGGGGAGATGTGTTTGGTGGTGGCATCATGCTGGAGTGGGCAGAAGTAGCAGAGGGTGATCCTTTGAATGCGGAGGCTGGTGGGGTGAAAATTGAGGACAAGGGGGACCCTATCATGGTTTTGGGAGGGAGAGGAAGGTGTGAGGGCAGAGGGGTGGGAGATGGGTCGGACACGGTTGAGGGCCCTGTCAACCGCCGTGGGTGGCAAACCTTGGTTAAGGAAGAGGGAAAACATGTCAGAAGTGACATTGTGGAAAGTGACATCATCAGAACAGATGCAACGGAGGTGAAGGAACTGAGAGAATAGGATGGAATCCTTACAGGAAGCGGGTTGTGATTAGCTGTAGTTGAGGTAGTTGTGGAGTCGGTGGGCTTGTAATGAATATTGATGGACAGTCTATCACCAGAAATAGAGACAGGGAGGTCAAGGAAGGGAAGGGAAGTGGAGAAGATGGACCATGTGAAGGTGATGGGGTGGAAATTGGGAGCAAAATTGATAAATTTTTCCAGATCCAGACGAGAGCATGAAGTGGCACCGAAGCAGTCATCGATGTACCGGAGAAAGAGTTGTGGGAGGGGGCCTGAGTAGGACTGGAACAAGGAATGTTCCACATACCCCATAAAGAGACAGGCATAGCTGAGACTCATACAGGTAGCCATAGCCACACCTTTTATTTGGAGGAAAAGAGACAAGTTTAAGGAGAAATTGTTCAGTGAGAGAACAAGTTCAGCCAGATGGAGGAGAGTGGTGGTGGTGTGGTGGTCACATTATTCATTTTGGTTGTAAGAATAAAAACGCAGATTTTTTTAAAGTGTGAAACTTGTAAGTGTTGGTGTTCAAAAAGATTTGGGCATGCTTGTACAAGGAATGGAGAAAGTTAGCATGCTGGTGTAGCAAGATATAAGGAAGGCAAATGGTATTTTGGCCTTTATTGCAAGGGGATTGGCGTACAGAAATAAAGAAGTCTCGCTACAGTCGTACAGGGTTTTGGTGAGACCCACGTTTGAAACACTATGTGCAGTTTTGGTCTCCACATCTAAGACAGGATATACTTGCATTGGAGACGGTAGAGCAAAGATTCACTAAATTGGTTCCTGGGATGAGGAGTTTGTCCTATGATGAGAGGCTGAGTAAATTGGGTTTATATTCTCTGGAGTTTAGAATAATGAGAGATAATCTCTTTGAAACCTACAGAATTCTGAAGGGGTTTGATAGGGTGGACACAGAGACTGTTTCCGCTGGTCTGGAATCTAAAACACAGGACCACAGTCTCAGGATAATGGGCCGATCAATTAGTGCTGAAATGAGGAGATATTCCTTCACTCAAAGGGTTGTGAATCTTTGGAATTCTCTGCCCCAGGGTGTGGTGGATGTTCCATCCTTGAATATATTTAAGGCTGGGATAGACAGAGTTTTTGTCTCTTATGAAATCAAGGGATATAGGGAGCTGGTGGAAAAGTGGGGTTGAAGCCCAAGATCAACCATGATCATATTGAATGGTGGAAAAGGCTCAACGGGTTGTGTGGTCTATTCCTCCTATTTCTTGGCTCTTATTTGAGAAAATGCTACTTAATAGACCCAGGAGATTTGCAGATTATGAGGAATAAAAATGATGTTGAATTTGGTGAGGATATAAACTCAGAAGTAGAAGAGAAATGGGCTGCAGTGCAGGAAAACCAATTCCTGACCATGAACCACGCTGTAGGAAAATAAAACTCCTAACCCAGCAACACTTGGTTGGGTGATGGGCAGCATGGACATCTCATTTAGACATGGTTGGCAGAAATAACGTTAAAGTACTAAAGATGGCTAAACGATACCCAATATTAAAGGCAGAGGAACTTGGACAATGGCAGAGAGGTGATTGGGATTGGTGAAATATAGGAATGGATGGACTGAATGGACTCAGCCACAATGCTCCTCCATGGTCACATAACTGTTGACATGTGGACAGTGGGCATTTGGAGGATGAACAGCACACTGCAGTGATCTGTTGGATGGTGTGCAGGCCTATGATAGGAGGAGAACAAGAATATTCTCAGTGCTGACCCTTAACAATTTTGAATGCGTCAGTACACGCGCCACAACCTGATGGGATAGTCACAGCCCCTCAGTGACTCACGCTGGGCATGTTCAGCTGTGCTGGGGAAAATGTCCCAGTATCATGGCCACAAAGATGTCGCTACGGTCCAGGATGACAACTCGTGCTCGATGTTAGTGTTTACCTCTCCCTCTCATTTCCACATTTTAATATTCTTCTGCACCTTTGTCTAATTCTGAATATTGAGACCTCCAATAGGTTTAATCTAAATTTGTCTAAAACATACCCTCTGCGGTTATTGATGTGACACTCCCATACTGAATACCCAGGACATCAGAACCAAATGCGGGCTGCATAACTTGCAACTCCCTCTCCCGCAAGAAGTGGAGCTGGGACTGGGTCAACTCCCCCAGGGAAAGAGGCTGGGGCTGGGTCAGTTAACCCATGGAATGGGGCTGTTGCTGGGATTATTACCCCAGGGAGCGGGGCTGGTGCTGGGATTATTACCCCAGGGAGTGGGGTTGGTGCTGGGATTATTACCACGGGGAGCGGGGCTGGTGCTGGGATTATTACCCCGGGGAGCGGGGCTGGTGCTGGGATTATTACCCTGGGGAGCAGTGCTGGTGCTGGGATTATTACCCCAGGGAGCGGGGCTGGTGCTGGGATTATTACCCTGGGGAACGGGACTGGTGCTGGGAATATTACCGCGGAGAACAGTCTGGTGCTGGGATTATTACCCCGGGAGCATGGCTGGTGCTGGGATTATTACCCCGGGGAGCGGGGCTGGTGCTGGGATTATTACCCCTGGGAGCGGGACAGGGCTGGGAACTAAGTCTGTGATGCAATTCACTAAGTCTGGGTTTACCTTGGCTTTCAATGTTACATCTAAGTCTCCACTAATAGTTGTAAGAGAATCAAATGATAGAGGTGAGTAGGCCGCTGGAATTTACCCCAGCAATCAATCTCCCCTCTGCTCAGGGCAAATGTGAGTGGGGGGAGGAAACGAGTCAGCAGGCTCGGGTGCGTGATGCAGCTTTCCCCCAGCAGGTGCTGATCAGACTGTATTTGGCGTGCAATAGGATTACAATTCAATCAGATTCTAGTACCACTCTACCCTGTTCCCTCCAGCCCCCAACCCTCTACATCCTGCAGTGGCTGAGCATCTAGGAAGGTCCAGGCTGCAGGTGCCTCTGTGGCTCTTACCTCCATGGTCACTGGCAGACTGCTGGAGCAGCTCCTGTGTGGGGATATGGGTGGACACTTTATCTCCTAGCATCAGGGTGTCGTAAACTGTGGTTCTTAACATAGACACATGAGATCCCTCTGAATGAGATCCCTCTGAATGAGATCCCTCCAATTGAGATCCCTCCTGATGAGATTCCTCCTCTGATCAGAGTGAAAGGCTTATTGGCAAGCAGCTATTTACAACATGAGCTGTTTTTCAGCTTTCTGTGACACCAACAATTGGGAACTAAGGAAGTGACTTTACTCTTGGCAAAAATCCAGAAGAAATGCCACAGCTGGGAGTTGACACTAAACTCTGTGTTTACAGTCAGGGAAGGGCGAGTGATGCAGCATCTCTGGCTTCTCTGCTTCCTCCTTCACCTGCTCCTGTGTGTATGTCTGGGGATTCAAAGAACATCCTTCTCACTCCAGTCAAATAAAGCTTTACTGTCGCTCCTCTAAACCACACTGTGTTCTGTGATCCTCACAGTGCCCTCCACCCTTCGACCTGTACCAGGGCCCAGGCCTGTACTCTGACCCTTGCAGTGCCCTCTGCCCCTCACTCTGCACTGTGACCCTCGCAGTGCCCTTTGGTCCTCACTATGCACTGTGACCCTCACAGTGCCCCCTGGCCCTCGCTCTGCACTGTGAGCCTCACAGTGCCCCCTGGCCCTCGCTCTGCACTGTGAGCCTCACAGTGCCCCCGGCCCTCACTCTGAACTGTGACCCTCTCAGTACCCCCGGCCCTCACTCTGCACTGTGAGCCTCACAGTGCCCCCTGGCCCTCACTCTGCACTGTGAGCTTCATAGTGCCCCCTGGCCCTCGCTCTGCACTGTGAGCCTCGCAGTACCCCCTGGCCCTCGCTTTGTAAAGCCTGGTGCATTTGCAATTTTCTTTAATCTCTCCTTGTAGCTCAGGGATCTGATCCCTGTGATTGCTCTTCAAGTTTCCAGTTCTGTATGTTCAACACTGAATTGCAGACAAACTGTAATATGACAGTATAAAGCTACTCAGATGTCAGGTTTATTACACTAAGGTGTGCTGAGCTGTAGTGCAATTTGTTTTATTGAACTATCATTCCACACATTGTAAAGATGTATATGTTCCCATTATATGTTCCCAGAAAATTGGGCTTCCATTGCTTGTGGGATCTTGTGGGATTACTCTAATCAATATCCAGAACACAAGTCTGAAGAGTTCTGAAGAAGAATCATCCGGACTCGAAACGTTAACTCTGTTTCTCTCTCCACAGATGCTGTCAGACCTGCTGAGCTTTTCCAGTATTTTCTGTTTTTATTTCATATTTCCAACATCCGCAGTATTTTTGCTTTTATCCAGAACATAGGTGCTTGGTCATACTTTCCATTGTGTGTGTTTTGTTTTAGTGGTCAACGTGGGTCCACATTTAGCATGAGATGTTCTTGTGTTACTTGTCAGGTTTCCAGTGATTACTGTTTTCCCATCATCTGCCATTACCGGATTGGCCCTATCACTGCTGATAATAGTGTGATTCACCCAGACAACACTTTGCTTCTATTGAGGAGTCCATTGCTAAAAGTGATGCTGGTACTTGGATTGTCAGTGCTCAGCTGTCCCGTCAGGAGAGGGGCCCCTATGATGTAAACTATTTGATTGTCATTAATTGGTACAGCACAGAAGGAAGCCATTTGGCCCATTGTACTAGCCCTTTGAAAGAATTATCAAATTAATCCCAGTCGCCAGCAAAAGTAAATAATGCAGATGTTGGAAACCTGAAATAAAAACAGAAAATGCTGGGAAACTCAGCAGGTCTGGCAGTGTCTGTGGAGAGAGACAGAGTTAACATTTCAGGGCTGTGACCTTTCGTCAGAATTGGACAATGTTAGAGATGTAACAAGTTTTAAAGGAGTACAGAAAGAGGGAAAGGGGGAAATAATTAAAGGGAAGGTCAGTGATTGGGCAGAAGGCAGGAGAGATTAAATGACAAAAAGAATAATGTTGGAATGCAGATGGTAATGGGATGGGTGAAGAAGCAAGAGATGAGTCCAGAGAAGGTATAAGTGGGAAAAACAGAATCTTCAGCAGCAGCTGCTGTCTGAAAAAATGGGAGCAGTGTTTATAATCTGAAATTGTTGAACTCAATGTTAAAGCCAGCAGATTGTAAAGTGCCTCATTGAAAGAGCTTACACTAAGCTTCATTGTAACAGTTTAGAAGACCAACGACAAAAGGGGTCAGATTGGGAGTGGGACAGTGAATTAAAGCAGCAGGTGACCGGACAGGACAAAGATGTTCCACAAAGGGATTTGTTTTTTGGTCTCCTCAATGTAGAGGAGACCACATTGTGAGCAGTGAATACAGTATACTAAAGTGAAAGAAGTACAAGCAAATCTTAGTCCCCCAACTTAGTCTACTGCATTCGTTGCTCCCAATGTGGTCTCCTCTACATTGGAGAGACCAAACATAAACTGGGCGACCGCTTTGCAGAACACCTGTGGTCTGTCTGCAAGAATGACGCAAACCTCCCTGTCGCTTGCCATTTTAACACTCCACCCTGCTCTTTTGCCCACATGTCTGTCCTTGGCTTGCTGCATTGTTCCAGTGACGCCCAACGCAAACTGGAGGAACAGCACCTCATCTTCCGACTAGGCACTTTACAGCCTTTCGGACTGAATATTGAATTCAACAACTTTAGGTCTTGAGCTCCCTCCTCCATCCCCATCCCCTTTCTGTTTCCCCCTTCCTTTTGTTTTTTCCAATAAATTATATAGATTTTTTTTTTCCAACCTATTTCCATTATTTTTAAATATTTTTAAATCTTTTATGCTCCCCCACCCCCACTAGAGCTATACCTTGAGTGCCCTACCATCCATTCTTAATTAGCACATTCGTTTAGATAATATCACCAACTTTAACACCTATGTGTTCTTTTGTTCTGTTGTTTGTGACATCTTTTGATGATCTGCTTCTATTACTGCTTGTTTGTCCCTACAACCACACCAACCCCCTCCACTTCTCTCTCTCTCCCCTCCGACCCAAACCCCACCCCTCCCCCAACACACCTTAAACCAGCTTATATTTCACCCCTTTCCTGGACTCACTCAAGTTCTGTCGAAGGGTCATGAGGACTCGAAACGTCAACTCTTTTCTTCTCCGCCGATGCTGCCAGACCTGCTGAGTTTTTCCAGGTAATTCTGTTTTTGTTTTACAAGCAAATCAATGTTTTACATGGGAGGAGTATGTGGGGCCCTGGCTGGTAGGAAGGGCTTGTGTCTACCACCACTTCCCTCAAGCTGCTAGTTACACAATCACTGGCAATTGTAGAAGTTGAGTTGCTCCAAATAACTTCCACAAATCTTTGTTTGGAAGAGCCCAACATTCTGTACTACATTATCCACTGAGAGAGACCTGTTACCCTGGAGCAGGACGAGGCCACATTTATATGGATGTAGGGATTCTCCCCTGTCCTCTCCCCAGTCTCTCTGCCTCATCCATGGAATGCTGTATGGAGAAATGTCAGACTCAACAATTTATTTATGTAATTGTTAAAAACAAATCAAAAGAAATTTCCAGAAAGAAATGTTCTTGCTGACAGGTCTGGGGCTGTGGGATTCTGTATTGTTATTATATTATAATGGTCTCCAGGATGCAGTTATCAAATTGGTCAGCCAGCTGTAGGTTGAAGCATTGATTCTTTGGGAGTTGTCTTGCCTGTAAGACAGAAAATTATGGGTTCAAGAGCCAGAGACTTGAGTACAGTACTTGAGCGCAGTACTGAGAGAGTGCTGCACTGTCAGAGGCATTGCCTTTTAGATGAGAGGTCGCTTTTCCCTCGCAGGTGGATATGGAAGATCCCATGGGATTATTTGAACAAGAAAATTGGAGTTCCTCAGGTGTCTTGGTCAACTGTGGTGGCAGCCTTCCATTTTGTGAGATGATGCTTTGTGCTGAAGTGGTCAACTCTGTCAAACATTGCCTGATGTGGCTCAGGAGCCCCACTCTGTCATGGCACTCTCTGCTACATTTGCTGCAGATGAAGACAGTGAGCTGAGAAGGTGCAGATTCACTGGCCTCAGTTTTCTCTGGGCTCTCTTCAGAATTGCAGAATGGTTACAGCACTGAGGAGGCCTTCATCCCATTGTGTCTATGCCAACTCTCCTTAGGAGGAATTTACCTAGTGCCATTCCTCACCTTCTCTCCGTAGCCCTGTACATTCTTCCTGTTTGATAATAATCCAATTCCTTCTTAAATTCCTCAATTGAATCTGCCTCCAGCACACTCTCAGGCAGTGTATTCCAGGTGCTAACCACTCGCTGCATGAAAAAGTTCTTCCTCATGTCTCCATTGCTTATTTTGCCAATCACCTTAAATCAGTGCCTCTGGTTCTCGATTCTTTCATGAGTGGGAACAATTTTCTCCCTATCTACTCTATCCAGACCCCTCATGATTTTGAATACCCCTTGCCGAACCTCCTCTCAACCTTCTCTTCTACAAGGAGAAGAGTTCCAACTTCTCCAACCTATGTATGTAATTGAAGTTCCTGATCCCTGGAACCATTCTCCCAAATCTTTTCTGCACTCTGTCTAATGCCTTCACATCTTTCCTAAAGGACTGGACACAGCACTGGAGACAGAACTAGTGCCTTATACTAATTCAACATAACCTCCTTGTTCTTGTACTCTATGTCCCCATTAGTAATGGCCAGGAAACTATATGCTTTATTAACTGCTCTCTCCACCTTATCTGCCACCTTCAATGATTTATGCACAAATACACCCAGACCCTTCTGCCCCTACATCCCCTTTAGAATAGTACCTTTTATTCGATATTGTCTTTCTACATTCTTCCTACCAAAATGAATCACTTCGCATTTCTCTGCATTAAATTTCATCTGCCACTTGCCCACCCCCTCCACCAACTTGTCTAAGTCATTTTGAAGTTGTACAGAGTTCTCCTCTCAGTTCAGAATACTTCCAAGTTTTGTTTCATCCAAAAATTTTGAAATTGTGCCCTGTACACCAAGGCCCAGGTCATATCAGGAAAAGCAAGGGTCCTAACACTGGCCCCTCGGGAACTCCACTATAAAGCTTCCTCCAGTCCGAGAAACATCCATTAATCACTACTGTCTGTTTCCTGTCACTCAGCCAATTTTGTATTCATGTTTGCTACTGTCCCTTTTATTTTATGAACTTTAGCTTTTCTCACAAGTCTGTTGTGCAGCACTTTATTAAATGGTATACATAAACTTTTGAAAGTTCATGTATACCACATCAACAACATTACCCTCATCAACCCTCTCTGTTACCTCATCAAAACATTCTAGCAAGTTAGTTAAACATAATTTACCCTCAACCAATCCATGCTGGCTTTCCTTAATTAACCTGCATTTGCCCATGCGACAATTAATTTTGTCCTGCTTTGTTGTTTCTTGAAGCTTCCTCAGCACCAAGGATGAACTGACGGACTTGTAGTTGGGCTTATCTTTACTCCCTTTTTTGAGCAGCAGTGTAACATTTGCAAATCTCCTGTCCTCTGACACCACCCCTGAGTCTAAGGAAGACTGTAATATTATGGTCAGTGCCCACGCAATTTCTACTCTCACTTCCCTCAGTATCCTTCACATCTGGCCTTGTTGCCTTATCAATTCTAAGTAATCAGCCAACTGAGCTTTGTGTTTCTACCTGCCTCTTCCAACTATTTATGATTTTTTAAATAATTTGGGTGAAGGAACTGACTGTATTGTGGTCAAATTTGCTGATGATACAAAGGTAGGCTAGCAAATTGTGAGGAGGCTACAAAGGGTGGAACTCTCCCATCCCACCCCATGGGTTTCATAGCGGGCGAGAGTGGAGAATCCAGCAGGAGGCAGAAAATCGGAAACCTGCTGTTGTAAAAACAGGTGGCAATTCTCCCGATGGTGTTTTCATTGCGGGTCAGTTATCTCGCCGACTAGAAGCATGAACGCCGTGTGCATTTATTAGCATGTCGTGAATGTTCATTAAAACAGTTACATGCCGGAATCTTGCCATGCCTTCCAATCTTCCATCATGCCAGCAGGAAATTACATCAGTGTCAAATCCATTTGAAAAGGGGGGGCGTGCACAAGCCGGACCTCAGTTCATTGGTAACTTTGAGGTTTGTGGAACATACCTGCCATAGCACTGCGCCGGTCTTGTTGCAATGAACGCTGCTCCGTTCTGGCTGTAGGGTTGGTCTGCTCCTTCTCTTTACTTGCATTGTCCCGAGGAACACCACTGTGCTGTGGTACTCATGCAGGCCTCCACTTTCAGAGACTAACACTTCAACTGGGGGTGGGCTGTGAGGTGAGGGGTCGGGCTAACGAACACAATATGGGCAACGGGGAGGGAAAGCTGTGGAATGGCAGTCAGGGGAAGGGCGAACACAGGGGCATTTCTGGGGTCATCCTCTAACCACTTGTTGCCACCGGTGGATAGGAGTCTGCTTAGAAAGAAAGGAGGAGGACCTCCTTGCGATGAAAGCTAAAGGCTTCATTCACACTGTTGAAGGGCTACTCAGAACTCAATGGCTTTGCATTATAGTCGCTGTATCTCAAGAGTAACACATCGGAATGTAGAATTTGGGAATACAGGCAATAGTGAGGGAGACACAGCTGTATCATATATGGCATTCCATCAATGAAAGCCTGTCTTGTGTTCACCAGATTTGACACTCTTAATGGGACAAAGAGCATCCACTCATTGACCCTGAGCAACTGATTGGTCATTAACTTGCCACATCAGAGATTGGAGCACAGAGCTAGGTTGGGTCACTCATCTCACTGAATCTTTAGCATCCCACGCAGGGCTCAAGATGTTACATATCTGCAATGCCATCTTGGTCATCTCGATGTGTGTGTTAGTGTCTCAGGGACAAGGCAGCATCAGCCACCATGCAAGTAGGGCAGGAGGAACTATCGACCCTTACAGTCTCCAAACGTGTCATCTTCTGAGCTTCACTTTCTTGCCCCTTGAATCATCAATGTCTTCAATGTTTCCTTTCAGAGAGAAGGCAAAAGTAGATAAGGATCCAGGGCTCATTGCTGGCTCTGTCAGGGTCCGAATGCAATGGAGGAGGCGAAGGACAGTGAGGCAACTCCATGCACAGCTCCAGCAGGAGGGACATGGTGAAGTGCAGCCAGAGCATGAACAGGAGGGTCAGGAGGAGAGACCCAGACAATGGGGGCGACTCACCAGATCTAGGGTTTATCGTCCAAGTGTTTCCTATTTACAAATGAGTGCGAGGCAATGCCGTGTGTATCTGTGCTTGTCCTGAGCTCTGGTACATCACGAATGCCACATTTTTCATGAAGATCTGTTGCTACATGGAGTTGGAGGATATCCCCTGCCAGTGGCTTTGAAGGTGACCACAGTGCTCAATTTCCTGGCCTTTGATTCTTTCCAAGGATCAACAGGGGACCTGTGCAGCGTCTCTCAGTTCACAACACATCGATGCATAAAGGAGATCACAGATGCTCTTTACAGGAAGGCCCATCATTATGTCAGGTTTGCTTTGGACGAAGATAGCCAGGCTGCGAGATTCACCAGCTTCACTGCCATCCCAGGCTTCCCAAAAGTCCAGGGTGCTATAGACTGCACCCATGTGGCTATTCAGGCTCCATGGCAGCAGCCCCTAATGTTTATAAACCCCAAGGGCTACCATTCCATCAATGTACAACTGGTGTGTGATCATTGGAAGCACATTCTGCACATTTGTGTGCAGTACCCTGGGAGTTGCCATGATTCCTACATCCTGAGTCACTGCCAAGTGCCTGAGATTTTTGAGGGGCCATTACGTCTGCAGGAATGGCTGCTTGGGGATAGCAGGTACCCACTGAAATGCTGGCTGATGACACTGGTGCGTCGCCCTCAGAGTCATTCTGAGGAGAGGTACAACCCTGCTCGCAGCTCCACATGGCCCCTTATAGAGCAGACCACAGGGCTTATGAAGATAAGCTTCAGATGCTTGCACTGCTCAGGTGGTTCACTACAATACACTCCTGACAGAGTTTCCTGCATCATCACATGATGGGTTGCACCCTTCACAATCTGGCAATGCAAAGAGGTGACCCCCCCCTGCCAGAGGATGAACTGGAGGAGAATGAGAACTCATCAGAGGATGAAGACCTGGAGGCCCAGTAACCTCAGGAGGCTGCTAAGGGTCAGTATGAGCATGATCACGCCATTGAGGAAGGAAGATGTGGGAGACATGCCCATAATAAGTTAATTGCTGGCAAGTTCCAGGAAGAGTCAAGTTAATTGAGAGAATATGGCCACATCTCTCCTAGCCCTCAATGCCATTTTCTTTCAATTCAGGGGATGACCACCCACTTGCAGCGAGAACGAGTCCTGCATTCACACGTGTGTGTTCTGGCCTCATGAATCACCTGGCCATGATGTTTGCTTTGGTCAGTGGGGCCCTGTGAGTGAGCTCACTCTGGGAACTGAGAGTCCACTGAGGAATAAGAGCGATACGAGAGAAGACTTGAAGCCTTCGGTGCCACCTAATGATGCAAACACTGCTGTGACTGAGATGTGGACATGCCTAGGGATCTCCTCCCGGGCATGTCTTTTCTTCTGCCACTACCACTGAGGAGGCACATGTGTTGCTAGAATATCAATGCTGATGAGCTGCCCTCACTCGATGGTGTTCCTTGAGGAGGATGAGTTAGAAACGCTTCCAATAAAGATTTAAACACATCTCCCTGACATCACACAAAGGTTGTGGAGACTAGTTCAGCTGAGGTTGATATCACACGAAAATGAATCTCAAAGTGGGACACTATCACTGAGTGGGAAGATGGCTAAACTTTGAAATAAGAGGATTCCAAAGTACAAAATCATAACGCCTTTTGTTGACAGGAACATCCACATGACCATCAAACGTATTCACAAAAGTCCAATTTATCTACATGTCTAGCACACCTGTGACCCAAAAGTGCCATCAATTTTTCTTAACTTTCCTAACTCTAGCGCTACTCCTGGGTGCAGCCCGACACCCGCAGCAGAGGTAGAGGCAGCCTGCTGACTGCTATGTCCTGATGTCTGTGATGACTTTGGCGGACGTCTTCTGGTGGCCCGAGGCCTGCAGGACCCCGCAGAAACGGCCTCAGTGGCCTGAGAAGATAGAGTGGATAGTGTCACAGGCAGAGGGGTCTGTGAGCGACTGCACACCCTTTGAGTGTCCGGCTGTCACTCATCCTCCCTGTGAATGCCTGAGGGCTCCGCCCTGACTCCTGCAGGAGATGATGCACCTGGAGGGAGGTCAAGGAGCCTCGTCCCAATGTCACCTACATCCTGATGGTGCCCACCACCATGTGTGGCCTTGGACCGCAGGGCTGAGCGCAAATCCAGCAAGACCTGCTGGGCCAAGGTGTCCACGGTGATCGCCAAACACCCCACAGTGATCTTGAGATGCTCGCATTTCGGAGCCATGACATCAGACGGAATGTGGATGGACTGCTCCATCATTCGCTCTAGTCTGCAGATGTTCCACCGCCCGTCGTTGCCTCTCCAGCACTGAGTTGGCAACTATTTCCAGAGGCTCATCATCTGACTTGGACTGAGTAGGTGGCTGGTCTCCAGAAGCCCTCTGAGTGCCGGAGACCTGGGCTGTCTCTGTTTCCGACTGCTGCAGGGATGTGTCACTGAAGTGTTCCCCAGAAAGTGAGCCCGAAGCCTAGCCTACACCTGTGCCTCACTGATGGGTGTCTCTGAGTTGGTGGAGGGTGTGCGTGAGCTCTCTGATTGTCCTTCTGGGGCTTCCCCCTCAAATGAGGTCTGGGGGCTCACACTGGTGGTGCTGGACTGGCTTGGGGGCCTCAATGTGTTGTGCCTAGAAAACAGAAAAGAGAGTTTCAGTTAATGAGCATGAGCTATATAAGATTGCACGTAACTCACTGTGATTGTCAGGATTTGATGAAGTGACAGAGCTGTGATCCGTACTGGGTTGCTGGGAGAGGCCGATCTCCCCTTCCCCACAGGAGCGATCCCTGTCCTCCCCAGCCAGCTCGGCTGCAGACTCCCCAAACTCACTGAGGGTGAGGATGGTGACTGTCCTTCCCTTGGTCTGTGCTTTCTAGTGCCTGTTGTGCACCAGCTTGGCCTGTATGAAGAGGAAAGAAAGGCATGTGATGAGAAGGGATGGAGCAGACGTTGGGTGAGATGCATGTTCCGCAGTGAGTCCTCCCAGAAGGGCCAGAGGATGGAGTGTGAGCAACATGATATCTGGGATGGTGGTGATGTGAAAGTCTCGGTGAGAGAGCAAGTGTTGATACATGTCCCCCACCAATGGTTGTGCGAGATCCCTGAAGAGAGTAGCCATTTGAGTGCATGATGGCATGATGAGAGTTTGATATTGGAGGGTGTTGAAGGATGACTCACCCTAGTGGAGTGGATGAGATCATTCATCCTGGATGACATTTCAGGCACAGGTGTCAGCCATGGTGACGTGCTCCTCTACCATGTCCCAGGTCCGAAACGTGAGGCTGCAGCCATCCATGGGGTAGAGCATGTGCCGTTGTTCCTGAACCCCTCTGACCAAGGCCTGGAGGGTCTGGTGGGTGAAGCTGGGTGCAGACTTCGTCCTGAGTCTCTCGGCCTTCCTCTTATGGTTTGCAGACATCTCTGGTGGGCTGGAGAGAGTGAGATTGTGTGTTGGACTGGCGTTTAAACATGGTGCCCAGACCTTTGAACCCTCCAGCTGATGGCAGGCGGACAAATCAGCTCCCGACCTACCAGGTGATTCGGAGCAAACCGCGTCTCTGCATTATTAATGAGGCTCCAAGCGCAGAGTTGGGCGCGAGTTGCCACCATTACGGACGGCGGGCTGGGCGCTGCCAAAACTGCCCATTACCGCACTTAGTTTCATTTTGGGAGAATTCTGTCCAAGGTGTTTGCAGAGGGATTCGGATAGGTTAAGTGAGTGGGCAAATATTTGACAGTTGGAGTATCATGTGGAAAAAATAAGAGGTTGTCCACTTTGGCAGGAAGAATAGAAAACCAGAATACTACTCAAATGGAGAGAGACGGTGCAAAATGATGTGGTGCAGAGGGATCTGGGTGTTCTTGTATATGAATCACAAAAAAATCAGCCTACAGGGACAGCAAATAATAGGAAAGCAGTGGAATGTAAACTCCGGGAGTGCGGGGCCCATCCGAATCCCCTCTTCCTGTGACCCCAGCAACTCCAGCAAAACAGGCCGAGCGGAGTGTCACTGCCACACAGCAGGACCCCACAGCTACCAAAATTGCACTTTTAGAACTCCCTTTGGTTGAAAAAATGCCAGTTCACAGTTATTTTTTTAAAATTCATTCATGGGATATGGGCATCACTGGCTAGGTCAACATTTATTGCCCACCCCTAATTGCCCTTGTTTAGAGGGCATTTGAGAGTCAACTACATTGCTGTGGGTCTGGAGTCACATATAGGCCAGACCAGGTAAAGACAGCAGATTTCCTTCCCTGAAGCACATTAGTGAACCAGATGGGTTTTTATGACAATTGACAATGGTTTCATGGTCACCATCAGACATTTAATTGCAGTTTTCTTTATTGAATTCAAATTCCACCATCTGTAGTAGGTGGATTTGAACACAGGTGCCCAGAGCATTACCCTGGGTCATCTAGATTACCAGTCTAGTGACAATACCACTCTGCCACCACCTCCCCTAAAGGGGAGTAGGTGTGTGTGGTGTTTCAAAATTTAGATTTCCAAAAGGCTTTTGATAAAGTGCCACATGAAAGGTTATTGCGGAAAATAAAAGCTCATAGTATAGGGGGTAGCTTATTGGCATGCATAGAAGATTGGCTGGCTAACAGGAAGCAGAGAGTAGGCATAAATGGGTCTTTTTCAGGTTGGCAAGATGTAACGAGTGGTGTGCCACAGGGATCAATGCTGGGACCTCAACTGTTTACAATTTATATAAATGACTTGGATGAAGGAATTGAAGGGATGGTTGCCAAATTTGCTGTTAACACAAAGATGGGTAGGAAAGTAAGTTGTGAAGAGGACATAAGGAAGCTACAAAAAATTTAGATAGGTTAAGTGAGTGGGCAAAGATCTGGCAAATGGAGTATAATGTGGGGAAAAGCGAAATTGTCCATTTTGGCAGGAACAATAAAAGCGAACCATATTACCTAAATGGTGAGAGAATGCAGAGCTCTGAGGTGCAGGGAGATCTGAGTGTCCTAGCGCAGGAATCACAAAAGGCTAATACACAAGTACAGCAAGTAATTAGGGAAGCTAATAGAATGTTATTATTCATTGCGAGAGAAATTGATTACAAAAATAGGGAGGTTATGCTTCAGTTGTACAGGGCACTAGTGAGGCCACAACTGGAGTACTGTGTACAATATTGGTCACCTTATTTAAGGAAGGAAACAGTTCAGAGAAGGTTTACCAGACTAATAGCTGAAATGGGCGGGTTGTCTCATGAGGAAAGATTGGACAGGCTAGGCTTGTATCCACTGGAGTTTCGGAGAGTAAGAGGTGACTTGATCGAAACATATAAGATCCTGAGGGGTTTTGACAGGGTGGATGTGGAGAGAATGTTTCCTCTTGTGGAAGAATCTAGAATTAGGAGTCACTGTTTAAAAATAAGGAGTCGCCCATTTAAAACAGAGATGAGGCCAGATTTTTTCACTCAGAGGGTTGTGAGTCTTTGGAACTCTTTTCCTGAAAAGGCAGTGGAAGCAGAGCCTTTGAATAGTTTTAAGGCAGAGGTGGATAGTTTCTTGGTAAGCAAGGGAGTGCTAGCTTATCGGGGGTAGGTGGGACGTAGATTTCAGGTTACTCTCCGATCAGCCATGATCTTATTAAACGATAGAGCAGGCTTGAGGGGCCAAATGGCCTACTCCTTGTTTCTATGATCCTGAAAGTAGGCCTTGGCCTTCCAGAGGATGCGCATCAATGTCATCAAAGACAGGGTGTAGCAATCAGCAGGCTGCCTCCAACTCCGCTGTGGGTGTCTGGGGTGCACCAGATTTAGGAAAGTTAAGATGTAGTTGCACAGCCTGAACACGAGTGTTCATCACTTGTACATAATGTTCACTATTGCCAATAAATTCCTAAGAATATCTTCCTGCCTATGACTCCTTGTTCTGATGAGCAGTGTTTGTGTCATTCAGATGTGAAACATTGGTTCCTGCACAAGATAAAGGCAGGTGTCTCAGTCCAGGGCCACTTCCCTGTGCAGTGTGTAACCTTCAGACCACAGTGTTGGTCCGGCTTCACACATCCTGGACACATTACTGATTCCTGCACCTCGATGGTGCTGGTCATTGCTGCCAGAATGTCGTTGGCAGGCACCACAGCGTTCCATCATTCTGTCTGTGTGCTCTCAGCACCTTTAAGGTGGGGCTGGCCCCCATCTCTTCAGCATCTGTGACCAGTGATGCTGTGCTCCTGAAGGGGTCAGGTGCTGAAGGCTGACAAAGGATCAGGTGCATTAAAAGTTTGATGGCTGCATCTCCATGATATGACCCTGATCACAGAGCTCAAGCGAGCTGCCCTCGGCCAGACAGGAGTTAGACATTCACAGAGACTATGTGAAGATCTATGGAGTGTCCTCACTGCACGTCATCATCATCCTCCTGGAATCGAGTGACTATTAGGGTCTCTGCTGCATCTCCGTGTCAGGAGCATTATCACAGAGGGTACGTGCGCTGCCATCAGCCAGACTGGAATCAAACATTCACAGATGCAATAGGAGGATCTATGGTGTCTCCTCACTGCATGTTGTCATCATCCTCCACAAATCTATGAGGACCTCCCAAGTGCACCTGCCTTGTCTGGCCAGTGCGATGGCCTCATCCCCGTCGTCATCAACTTTGAGGACCTCCTCACCCTCACCCCCATTGATGCCCTCCTCATTGGAGGAGACGTGCAGCTCCTCCACCTCCTCCTCAGCCAGCTCCCCTCCCCGTTGCAACACCAGGTTGTAAAGGGGGCAGCAGACGATGATGATGTGTGACACCCTCTGTGGACGGTATTGCAGGCTCCACCAGACCAGTCCAGGCACCGGAACCTTATCTTCAGCATCGTGATGGTTTGCTCCAACAAGCTGCGAGTTGCAGCATGAGCCTCATTATTCCTTCGCTCTGCTGCAGTCTGAGGCCACCACACGGGTGTCGTCAGCCACGGCCTCTGTGGGTAGCCCTTGTCCCCGAGGAGCCATCCCTGCAGCCTCTGTGGGCCCTGGAAGACACCAGGGATCTGAGATCTACTGAGAATGTGGGAGTCACGGACACTCCCTGGAAATCATGTGCAGACCTGCAAGATGCATTTGTGGTGGTCGCACACCAGCTGCACATTCAACGAATGGAAACCCTTATGGTTGACCTAGTTGACTGCTTGTTACCCTGGAGATCTGAGCGCCACATGATTGCAGTCGATAGCTCCCTGCACCTGTGGGAAACCTGAGATCTGGGCAACTCCAATCGCTCTTGCTTCATGGCTGTCCTGGTCCCAGGCGAAATGCACAAAGTTGTGTGCCCTCGTGAAGATGGCATCTGTGACCTCATGGATGCGTTTGTGGGTAGAGGGTTATGATATCCCACAGAGGTCACCTGTGGAGCCCTGAAAGGAGCCCCTAGTGTAAAAATTGAGCGCCACGGTCACTTTCACAGCCACTGGCAGTGGATGTTCTCCATGTCCCCCGGTGCCAAATCCTACAGCAGACTGACCAGTTCCCTGGGCATGCACAGTCTTCGGCAACACTGGTTCTCGGTCATCTGGAGGAATGCAAGGTGGGATCTATAGACCCTGGGTCTAGCTAGGCACCGACCAGCGATGGCTCACTGTGGCTCTTCAGCGGTGTGTGTGTTAGCAGCAGCTACCCCTTCCAGAGGGTTCTGCTCCTCCCTCTGCCCAGCCAGGTACCCCCATCACTCTCTTTTGCTTTGTCTCCGCTCTCTGTACACCTAGGTCAGCAGGCTCCATGCCCCTGATGTCCTGCAGTATGAAAGAGAGAGGCATGGGTTAGCTTGGGTGTTCTCAGAACCTCTCTTGGTTAAGTCTGAAGGCATGTTGATGCATCCCAGAGAGTTCCGGCCACCACTTGGATGGCCAGAGATTAGCGCGATGCACAGCTTCCCAAAACCCCACTCTCCTCTACCCCACTCCACTTGACCGATTGGCAGCATCTTTGCCCATTGGTCTGCATGCTGTACTCTCAGCTCAGGCACAGGCATTCTCCTAACCCGTGCTGCAAGGCTGCACTGTTCACTTGAACCATGGGGGAGACTGGTCCAAACCAGGATGCTGACACTGCAAGGAGCTGTGAGCACCTCCACCAGGGACTGCTCCATGGCCAGCTTTCGCAAGGAGATTGTACAACGTGCCCAGTTGTCCAATTGTTCTGCAGTCCACTAAAACTCTCATTAGTTTGCAGGCTGTGCCTGAGAGGTGAAAAGCTCTGGAGCAATTGGTGGCACTTTCAGGCCTCTGCGTTGCTTGAGTGGGCAGATAAGCTGGAGGCCCGACTGTAAGCATGTCAGTGTGGCTGTGCCTGAACGGTCTCAGCTGCAGGGGAATGGTCACTTTATACAGGGGGTTCTCTAATCGTGGCCACTTCACTCCCCAACGCCATCCCCAAGCCCCCACCACCCCCAACCCCACTTGTGCTTGTGCACTACCATCAACCACAGTGCAGCCCTTGCCCTGCACCCCACCTCCCAAACTCACCTCAACCGCAGGGCAGCCCTTGTCCCAGCACTACACAATCAGCCAGCTGGGAACAAACAACTTTCCTGTGCCCTCGCCCTCAACCTTGAAGTCAAATGGACAAGCCTTGTGAGTGCTGCACAATGTTAGTGCGCATTCACCTCCAAGCTCCCCTCGAAGTTCACCTGGCCAGGTGCACGCCTTATATATGCTGTTGTGAAACACGTTGGCATGATTGCACGCCAATGTGCTGGGATGATCCAGTGTGGGGTGGGGGATGAATCCAGCGGGCTGGGCTTATAATGATATGCAGGTTCCCGATGCTTGATGGTGGGAAACATGACGGGCAAAGTGGATGATTGTGAACTGGCTTCTCTACATCATGAAACCAATTTTTGGCCTTCTTGCTATATTGTCTGCTCACAGCTGACATCAACGAGCACAGAAAATTCCGCCCATGTTCTTTCTTCTCAGGATGGTCACTTTATAAACCAGGCGCAGTATTTCCAGACAGAAAGAGAGGGCACATGGCTCCAACAGTCCGTTTCAGTGCAGCATTATCTTTTTCACTTCTTCATCTCTCCTGCTGGACAGGGATCTCTTGAAATACCTCACTGGTTGTATGTTCCATAGGGGCTTGACTCGTTCATGCCTGCTGCAGCTATTCTTTCAGAACAGGGATTTGAAATTTGATGGCTCATTGCAAAAACATTTGCAGAGTCTCAGTGTGATGTGAATAGTGAGGAGATGGGCCTTCTTTCTGTCTGGAAATTCCCCAGGGGTTGATTGTCTGTCTTCATTCCAACTTTGTGGAAGGTGAAATTGGGTTTTAAAGCAGTTCAGCCTGTCTAGGCTATTTATTTTAAAAAACACAATTGTCTGTATAGGGTTCCAGTTTAAAATCCAGCCAATCAAAGAAATCACTGAAACGGACTGTTGGAGCCATGTGCCCTCTCTTTCTGTATGGAAATTCCCCAGGGGTTGATTGTCTGTCTTCATTCCAACTTTGTGGAAGGTGAAATCAGGTTTTAAAGCAGTTCAGCCTGTCTAGGCTGTTTATTTAAAAAAACACAGTTGTCTGTATAGGGTTCCAGTTTAAAATCCAGCCAATCAAAGAAATCAGAAATCAGAAAATCAGAAAATTCCGCCCATGTTCTTTCTTCTCAGGATGGTCACTTTATAAACCTTCAAAAAGCACATCCTCGTGATAACACCCTTAGACCCTATTCCATCCTTACCCCCAGCTCAAACTGAAGCAGTTATCACATAAACACCACTTATTATTAAAGATGGAGTTTTACTATTAGGATCCTTCAAACCTTGTGAGGTATCCATCATCAACACTCCATATTCTCCCTCACCCCAACATTAACCACCCCTCCCCCACCCAAATCCAAAGAAAACTGCTCTGTAGTTAACGTTGGGTTTGACTGATCCAGTGCTCTCCTCCCTGTATTTTCAAGCTGCAACTTGTCCAAATCTCCAGCTTGTCTAAAATCTCAGTGCTTACCTGGTGTCCTATTAAAATCCAGGTGGTCCAAAAGCCTATTCTCTACCCACCTCCATTGGCCCTGCATTTTTCACCTCACTTATAAATTCCTACATGGCCTTGTCTAACCCTCCCACTGTGGCCTTCACAGGCCCGTTACCCCACCTCTCACCCTTTGCCCACCAGGACTGGCTCCTGCAAATTCCCTTCCATCTTTTCCACAGACTTCCGCAGAGGCTTCAGCTGCCTTAGCTCTTCTGTATCAAACTTCCACCTAAACCCCTATATTCCTCTCCCTCAAACCCATTGCTTCAACCATGCTTTTTTTCCTTTATTCCTTTATGGGGTGTGGGTTTCACTGGCAAGGCCAGCATTTGTTACCCATCTCTAATTATGCTCTTGAACTGAGTGGCTTCCCAGGCCATTTCAGAGTCAGCCACATTGCTGAGGGTCTGGAGTCACATGTAAGCCAGACCAGGTAAGGACAGCAGATTTACTTCTCTAAAGGACATTAGTGAACAAAATGGATTTTTATGACACTCGATAATAGTTCCATGGTCTCCATTACTGAGACTAGCTTTATATTCCAGATTTTATTAACGGAATTTAAAATTTCTCCATGATGGGATTTGAACCCATGATCCTAGATATCCTGCTGGGATTACTAGCCCAGTGACAATGCCACAATGCCACTGTCTCCCCTAAGTTGACTTTTGGCCAACTCTCCTAAGTCTCCCACTACAGCTCAATGTCTGTATTTCCTTGGGAAATTGTCTGCATTCAAGGTGCTTTAGAAATGTAAGCTGTTGTTTTAAGAATAATGATGCTGAGGAATTCAGTAGGCTTATAGAATTACCATTTCACTGCAGGGAACAGAGAGAGCAAGAACTGATACAAAGTCCAAATGATCAGCTGGGCCCCCTTTTACCAGACCACATGACAAAGTGGTCCCTAACCATGATATATGGACTACCCCAAATGTTGGCCCTGTAGCCTCCCAGACAGGTTTCTGATCTTTAATATTTGAGGAAATGTTTTTAATTGCTGGAAGCTGACCTGTTGAGCATACCTCTGATCTCAGCACTATTGACATACAAGGCACAGTGTAAACTTCCTACATTATATCAAAAACATGCTGATTCATTTTTGAGCATGTTTTTTTTTATTGTGCACCATAAAGAGCTGAGAGATGTGGTCTGGTCTCTTCTTGTGGTGAACAATGAGAAATTAAAGTGGCTTTATTTCAATAAGATTCAGCAGATCAGTGTTTACAGTGGGTGCAGTCTGAGCAGAGGCTGCAAGTCTCTGCACATTAATGTTGCTTTGTTACATAATGCCATCCATTTCAAAAATAACTCTGTGAATGAGGTAGATCAGGAGCCCCGGAAGACCTCGACGTCGCTTCAGTGGCTGTGTTTCTGAGCATCCCCCAGTGTCCGCCGCTGGGTGGTACCATTGGCTGAAGGTGCTTGATGGGCAGCAATACAGATTATAACTCCTGAAACTGAGAAAGGGTTTTGTCCCAAGCATGGCCTAGTGGAGACGCATTTGCATTGACACCCACACTTAGGGTGAAATGGGGCAAGTTAGGATTCTTGTTAGGCAAGGGAATCAAAGGTTATTGGGGTCAGATGGGAATGTGGAACTCGAAACACAGGAAGATCAGCCATGATCTTATTGAATGGCGGAGCAGGCTCGAGGGGCCGAAGGGTCTACTCCTACTCTTATTTCTTATGTTAAATTAAATTACCAGTGTGCTGAAGTAGTCTAAAGAACTGAATGACCTTTCCAAATAAAGTGAAAAAATACTGAGCAAGGAATGGGTTAATCGAGGACAAAGGAAAAATATGTAAATGAGAAGAAGGAGGCAGTGAGTCTTTATTCATTGTTGTATATGGATTATGTAACCCAGATTTAATCATTAGCCTCTTCTCCATCGTTTTGTCTTGGAGACCACATGAGACGTTCACCACATTCTCCCATCACCTTCGAAAGGCTGAAAATAGCACAATGAGACACTATACAAGCTACATTACATGGTCAGATATAGTTGCAGGTGGAATAATACAGGAATACAGTAAGACACAGCAAGGAGTTGCAAAAGTTCGATAATCACATTTACACGATATATAGCATCATAGAACGGTTACAGCATGCAAGGAGGCCATTCTGCTCATCAAGTCCATGCTAGATCTCTGCATGAGCAACCCAGCTAGCCTCATTCCCTTACCCTTACCCTGAAGTCCTGCAGCTTTTTAAAAGTATTTATCTCATTCCATTTTGAGAGCCAGGATTGAACCTGCCACCACCACACTCACTCAGCTAGCTCCTCACCACTACATAAAAAGGGTTCTCCTCTTTGTCACCATTTTTCTTTTTGCCAATTACCTGAGTGCTGCACTGCCTGAGGTGCCATCTTTCAGATGATACATTAAACCAGAGCCCCATCTTCCTTCTCAGGTGGACTTTAAAGATTACATGACACTATATCACAACAGGCCCTGGCCAATATTTATCCCTCAACCTGTATCATTAAGACAGGTTATCTGGCTATAACACATTGCTGTTTGAGGGATCTTGCTTACGCACAAGTTGGCTGCAGTGTTTTCTATATTACAATAGTAACTGCACTTTGGACATATTTCAGTGGCTGGGAAGTCTTATAAGATGTCCTGAAGTTGTGAAAAATGCCGTATTAAAGCTCTTCCCTTCTTCTGAGATGGTTAAAAGTCTTTGCAATGGAAGGGTGGGCCAGATGTCCCGGAGGTTGTGGTGTTGGACTGGTATGGAGTGGCAGTAGTCGGGTGCAACAAGGCCGTGAAGAGATCTGTAAATAAGGACAAGAATTGTAGTTTGCTGAAGGATGGAAAGTCAGTAGAGTTTAGTGAGAAGAGGAGGAATGAGTGAATTTCCCTTGGGGCAGGAGAGGTCAGGATTTGATGTGCTGGACCCTAAGGGAAAGTGTTGGAAATTGAAGAACATAAAGTTTGATTAACCTGGCGTGAAAGGCAACTGGGACCTCAACTCAGACACATTATTCAGCCTTTCCAGTTCTTTCCAGAGGTTTTTGGTCCTTTATTTACTGAAGAACCACAAGCAACCATTTTGATGGTATATACGCCATATTGGAGAACGTTGAACATTGGTAGAAGTGGTCACCAGCAAGGAATGTGAGCCTGGACAAAATATTAATGAAGAACACTAGATGGAGAAAACCAGAAGAGGGCAGATCTTATTTAAATAAATCAAGCAGGATTGCTGTCTCGGATGAAGTCCTCTGATAATTGCTCACAATTTTGTCTTTGTGGTTCTTTTCAGTAGATACCATACAGAGCACAAATCCGAATTACTTGCATCCCTGACAAACTGCGGTCTTAACAGATCTTTCTATTCTGAGTTAGGATTTATCCCTGATAGGCCCAAAAAACTCTACAACATAATTCAGAGAGTGAGAAATATAAACACTCTGAAGGCAAGGAGTGCAAAGCACCCTGGGCATGGAAATAAATAAGCTAAAGTGGGTGTAAAAAAATCCCAAGAAACTATTCGACAAAGAGTAGGGGAGTTTTCCCAATGTCCGGACGAGCATTTATCTCTCAATAAAGAAAGAAAAGAATTATAGGCTCATACAGCACAAAAGGAGGTCCCATTCAGCCCATTGAGTATATACTGGCTCTAAAAGAGTCCTGCTCCCCTGATCTTTCCTCGTAGACCCACAAATGTTTCCTTTATAATTAAAGAGCTAATTCCCTTTTGAAAGTAATTATTTAATCTGCTTCTCCTTTCAGGCAGTACATTTCAGATCACAACAATCCACTGTGTAAATAAACCACATGTGATTTTTTTACTTATTATTTTAAATTGTCATCTGGTTACTGACCCTCCAACCAGTGCAAACAATTTCTCCCTATCTACTCTACCAAATTCTTATCAAAATTTTGAACTTCTCTATTAAATGTCCCCTTAACCTTCTCTGCTCTAAGGAGGACAATCACACCTTCTCTAGCATCTCCAGATTACATAATCCCTCATCCCTGGTACTATTCTGATAAATCTGCTTTATACCCCTCCTAAAAACCTTGACATCTTTCCTACAGTGTGGTGCTCAGAATTGGACACAATAGTCCAGCTAGGGCCTAACCAATGATTTGTAAAAGTTTACCACAATGTGCTTGCTTTTATATTTAATGCACCTATTTGTAAATTTAAGGCTGCCACATGCTTTTTTACAGCTTTATCAACTTCAAAGATGCATGTATATGAACGCCCAGGTGCCTCTGTTCCTTTACCTCCTGTAATACTGTACCATTTAGTTCACAATGCCCCTCCTTGTCTCTCAACCAACACCTAAATCAGATTATCTGATCACTTATTTCATTGCTGTTTCGAAAATCTTGTACACAATTTAACTGCTCTGGTTCCTGAATTGGAACAAGTGCATTTTGGGAACTTGTGAGGTTGCGAAAAGCGCTATATAAATGCAAGTTCTTTAATTAGTCTTTCAATAGAGATCTCCTTTGTGTGATAACTATAGAAATTGATATAGTTTTAACAATTTAATGGAAATGAAGGATGGAATTTTCCCTAGTTTGCACTAAGTGCGGTAATAGGCAGTTAAAAAGACATTTTACATGCCGGCCAAGATAACGGGTTTTCACGCTGTATTGTCCCAAACCTGCCTCATTATTTATGCGCTCCCACGAAACACGACGTTTCCATGGCGGGCAGACTCTCATTTGCCTTCCCACTATCACCCCGCTGCTGAATCACACCAGACATCATTTTTAAAAGATAGCTGCCAGCACACCGCTCATCGCTACCAGCTCACCACTGCTGCCCAGGACACATGGCCACCAAAGGAAAAAAGCCCACAGACCCCCCACCCAGTTTAATGATGGGTCCCTCGAGTGACTGCTGGATGCCGTAGAGATCCGCTGGGATGTCTTGTACCCCTGCTCTAGCTGCAGAATGGGCAGCAACGTGATCAATCGGCTTGGGAGGCAGAGGTGGTCAGCGCCAACACCCTGCAAAAGAAGACAGCCACCCAGTGTCACAAGAGGATGAATGATCTCCTCCGTTCCACCAGGGTAAGTCACTCTTCTCATCACTCCCAACTCACACACTCACAAACCCATCACACATCACTCACTCCAGTGCAAGGGACATCACCATTCACTCTCTCACACACACATTAATTATCCCCAGCACGTCCATGGGACCACTCACCACCCATACGGGCCAGGCACATTTATCATCTGCCCTGGCAGGTATCCTGCTTACATTTTCTCCATCTCTATTCTTGCAGGACAAGCTAGAGAGGTCGCAGACCAGTGGCAGAATGCCCAAAATCAAGGCACTTACGGACTTTAAAAACAAAGTTTAAAAACAAAAAAAACAAAAACAAAGCCAGCTGGCTGGCGATGACCGGGACAGGTCCTGTGCCGATGGTGAGATCGGTGCTGCTCTACCAAGTGAGGATCCAGCAGTGTAACATTCATCAGACAACCATGCTATGAGTGATGTGTCCTTTTTCACAGGCCACTGCCATGCACTGATTACCTCCCCTCGCTTTCACAGATACATCTGCTAAATAGCCGACAGAGTCCATGACACAAGGCCTCCAATCAAGCCCCATAGAAACCTCTGAAGAGGAACCTGGAGGCACCGCCCCTGAAGTCCTGTCACGGCGCTTAGCCACACCCTCCACCAGCTCAGAGACACACACCTCGGTGGGACCTAGCTTTAGAGTAGCCTCAGGACCACAATCTGGTGAGCACATCGCACTGTCTGATCCACAGCAGGTGGATGCAGGGACTTCCCAGATCCCCGGCACTCAGAGGACTGCTGGAGGCCAGAACTTTGCTGAGCCCAATCAGATGATGAGCCTCTGGACTCGGTCATACCTCAATTGCTGGAGCTGCAAAGGCAAGCTTGGGAACATCGGGAAGGGATGTCCACTGCACTCCTCAGATTGCAGTCCATCCACCTTCAGTCTGAGGCGATAGCACCGGCATGCCAATGCACCAAGGTCAACACTGGCAGGATGGCAGCTGCCATGGAGACCTTGGTCCAGGACATCACTCCTGCACTGCTTCACGGGCTTAACTCCAACACTGCAATAGTTAGCCTCCAACAGTCTGTACGCGAGAGGGGTATGGGGCAGCTCAATCTCACTCCAGTTTCCCCTTCTCCTCACGGAGTCAGTCAGGGGCCCTCAGGCACCCATAAGGAGGAGGATCAGCAGGTGCACACCCCGGGGACATCCACCCAGGTGACCCCGGGACTGTCTGGCCCACCTGACTCCCCTCTTCCTGTGACCCCAGCAGCTCCAGCTCCACAGGCCGAGGAGGGTGTCACTGCCACACAGCAGGACCCCGAAAGCAGGCTGGGGCCCTCCAAGTCTCAGCCCTCCAGAGGACGCCCGCCAAAGTCACCACAGACAGGGTGTCACAGTCAGCAGGCTGCCTCCACCTCTGCTGTGGATGTCCAGGGAGCACCAGGACGTAGCAGAAGTTAAGAAGATATAATTGCACATCCTTGGCACGGGTGTTAATCACTTTTACTTAATGTTCACTATTGTCAATAAATTCCCAAGAAAGTCTTCCTGTCTGTGTCCTGATGAGCAGTGTTTGTGTCACTCAGACGTGAAGCCTTTCTGCACAAGACAATGCATAAAGGCAGGTGTCTCAGTCCAGGGCCTGTTCCCTGTGCTCTGTGCAGCCTTCAGACCACAGTGATGGTCCAGTCTCTCACTCGCTGGACACATTACTGATGCCTGCACCTTGGCGGTGCTGGTCATTGCTGCCAGAATGTAGTGGGCAGGTACCACAGAGTTCTCTCATTCTCTCTGTGCTCCCAGCACCTTTAAGGTGGGGCTGGCCCCCATCACACCAACACCTGTAACTTGTGATGCTCTGCACCAGCTCCTGAAGGGCTCAGGTACTGAAGGCGGACAAAGCATCAGATGCTTCTAAAGTTTCATGGCTGCGTCTCTATGATATGACCCTGATCATGGAGCGCAAGTGAGCTGCCCTCAGCCAGACAGGAGTCAGACAATCTCAGATGCTATGTGAAGATCTATGGAGTGTCCTCACTGCATGTCGTCATCATCCTTCTGGAATCAAGAGACTGTTAGGACCTCCACTGCATCTCCATGACAGGAGCATTCTCACAGAGGGTATGTGCGCTGCCATAAGCCAGACTGGAGTCAAACATTCACAGATGCAATGTGAGGATCTATGGTGTCTCCTCACTGCATGTTGTCATCATCCTCCAAAAATCTGGCAGCTACAAGGACCTCCGGTGTGCACCTCATCTAGTCAGTGTGAGGGCCTCAACCCTATCATGATCGTCTCCAGGACATCCTCACCCTCATCCCCACTGATGTCCTTCTAATTGGAGGAGATGTGCAGCTCCTCCATCTCCTCCTCAGCCAGCTCCTCTCCCCATTGCAGTGCCAGGTTGTAAAGAGGGCAGCAAGTGATGATGATGTGTGACACCCTCTGTGGACTGTATTGCAGGCTCCACCAGACCGGTCCAGGCACTGGAACCGGATCTTCAGCATCCCGATGGTCTGCTGCACCAAGCTGTGAGTTGCAGCATGAGCCTGGTTATACCTTCACTCTGCTGCAGTCTGAGGCCGCCACACAGGTGTTATCAGCCATGGCCTTGTCCCCAAGGAGCCAACCCTGCAGCTTCTGTGGACCCCTGAAGACTGCAGGGATCTGCGAGCAACTCAGGATGTAGGTGTCGTGCACAATCCCTGGAAACTGTGCGCACACCTGCAGGATGCGTTTCTGGTGATCGCACACCAGCTGCATGTTCAATGAGTGGAAGCCCTTGCAGTTGATGAAGTCCACCGACTGTAGCAATGGAGACCTGAGTGCCACATGAGTGCCGTCAATCTCACCCTGCACCTGTGGGAATCCCGAGATCAGGGCAAATCCAATGGCCCTTGCATCCTGGCTGTCCCGGTGCTGGGCGAAATGCACAAAGTTGTGTGCCATGGAGAAGATGGCATCCGTGACCTTATGGATGCATTTGTGGGTGGTGGATTGTGAAATCCCACAGAGGTCACCTGTGGAGCCCTGAAAGCAGCCGCTGGCATAGAAATTGAGCACCATGGTCACTTTCATGGCTAATGGCAGTGAATGCCCTCCGTGTCCCCTTGGCATCAAGTCCTGTAGTAAGTGGCAGATGTGAGTGACCTTAGATATGTGCAGTCATTGGCAACACTGGTTCTCAGTCATCTGCAGGAATGACAGGCGGTGTCTATAGACCCTGGGTGTCGCTAGGCGCTAATCAGCCACAGCTTGCTGTTGCTCCTGGGCAGCGTGTGCGGGAGCCCCTGCTGCCCCTTCTCCATGAGGTTTCTGCTCCTGCCTTTGCGCAGCCAGGAGCCTCAGTTGCTCTCTCCTCCATCTTCAACGGTCTCTGTAGGCCATCAGGCATAGATCACCAGCTAGATAACCAGGATCCATGATCCTGACGAGGTCCTCCTGCAGCATGAAAGACAGAAATATGTGGTTATCATGGCTGTACTTAGCACCTTTCCTGGCCCTGTGCGACTACCTCTTAATGCTTCCCAGAGAGTGCTGGTCACTCCTCCAACGGCCAGAGATGAGTGTGCTGCATGGCTGCCCTGTCAGCCTGTGACATGGGGACACAGCTCCTAACTGGGTCGCTGAGATTACAAGGGGCTGTGAGCACCTCCAGCAGTGACTGCTACATGATCATTGTTGGTGAGGAGATTGTACAACGTGTGCAGTCCAACTGCTCCGCGGTCCAGTAAAGTGGTTGCGGACTCACAGTCTGTGCCGGGGGATGGGGTTAGAGGGGGATGGGGGAGGGGTGGTAAGGTATGGAGTACTTGGTGACACTTTGGTGCCTCTTCTTTGTTTGCATGGGCAGGCAGGGTAGGAGCCCAACCCCAATCATACCACTGTGGCTGCGCATGAACTGTCTCAGTTGCAGAGGAATGGTCAGTTTATACAGGTGTCCCCATGGCGTAGCCACTTCCCTCACCTACCCTGCCCCCCACCTCAATTTCTTGGGCACAGGATCCAAGGCCAGGGCAGCGGTTACCCCTGGACACCCCCCTAATCCCTACAGCAGCAACAGTGGCTTCTGAGGCTGAGCAGCAGTTGCACCCCGGACACCACCCCTCCAAAAATAGTCGCCTCTGTGGCAGGGCGGCACTTTACCCAGGCCCCTCAGCGCCCCTGAAACCTGCAGAGCATCAGGGGACCCTGGGGAGCTATGGAAAATGCTACTGTTCACTTACCTCAGTTCCCCCAAAGTGAAGGCTTCCGAGTGCACATTGCCTGTATGCTGTTGTGAAACACGTCGATGTGCTTTCCCACCAACATGGACGGACAATCCAGCAGGGGTCCAACAGCCTGGCAGGATGACCTTTTAATAATATGCTAATGTTTACAACAAGCTCCCCAATGACTGTTGGCGGGAAATGTGGCCTGCCATCAGTGGGCTGAGCGGACAATCGCGTCCTGCCTTCCCACTTTTGTGAAACCAATCGCGCCGTATTGTCCGCGCACGACACCCATCACACCAGCTGCCAGCAGGCACAGAAAATTCCGCCCATAGAAGTGATTCAGTTTTGGATATTATCATCTTTGCTTTAAAGGGTTGTTCATTTGGTGACTGATTTATGTCTGTATTTTATGGAATGAAGATCAAGAAGACAATAAAGTTGATAACATACGATAAAAGTGGTTAGAATGATCAGCGTACATTATAGGCAGATGATAGCTGCACACAGTGAATGATGTGATATTGTCAGTGAATCTTAAATGAACATGCAGTTACATTTAGATAAAAGCAAAAAACTGCAGATGCTGGAAATCCAAAACAAAAATAAGGCTGATTCTCCCACTTCCTCACATTGGTGATTTTAGTCTTGGGTAGTTCAGTTGCTGCTCTAGAAGACTCACCTTCAATTTGATATATGTGTCAACATTTTGATTTACAGTCCTGGTGTTTGAAACTCACCAGCAAAGTGCTCTCCACTCACCCATCGAACACTCTCAGATCCGACTGGGTAAATTTTGACCACTGGCACTGGAAGACCCTTTGAACCGACCAATCAAACGCTCTCGCAACTTTCACCAACCAGGGCTGGGCTCACATTCACTAGGCACTGGATCAAAACTGACCCAATCATATGGGGTTCCCACACCTCAACAAAGAGGATTTCACCCCACTATTCTGGACAGAATCCAGAAGTGTAAGGGCAGTATGATAATTCACAACACCCCTTCCCTCAAAAAGAACTTCTTAAAATATGAGATGACTAGATATGAAAAAGATGACAAATATCCATTAGTTAAACTTGGAACAATAAATAAAGGCCTGTAAATGAGAATCATATTATAAGTTATTTGCTGTGCATTATGGCATTGAGCTGCACTGCAGCTGCTGGTGAGCTGCACTGTGGGGGGGCGCTGCAGGTTCAGACTAATACTGGTTGATGAACTGGTCAACCTGTTTACACAAACATATATGTCATCTTGTCAATTGACATTTAGTTCAGATAACACTGCAGAACATTCTAGCCCAATGCTAATCCATTTGTTTTAAACTTGCTATTGTTATGGCACAGCCGATGGTAAATGCTGAGCTGCTCAAATCCCAGAGGGAAATTTGAAGTAGCTGCCACAACGATTTGTAATTTGTACGCATTTCAAGGTGCGGGCTTTGAATTCAGTAGTAGTAAGACCACTGAGTTTTATAGGTTTCTTAAAAAACTAAATTAAACCATTATTAATAGAAGAAGTGATTTGAAGTATATACATAGGTCTACAAATTACTACTGTGACAACTTCTAAATCTCCTAGTTAACCCAATTCCCAGTTACACTTTTGTTAAGTCTAACAGTAAGACACACATAGATTTTAGAAAACCCAGGCAAAAAAACACGATACCTGAACAATCAAATTCAAAGTGAATTTTCTTCACTTCAGTTCTTTGTAGATAGCAGCTTGAGGCTTAGATGCTGGAGGTTTTCCCACATTTGCTAGATCTTAGAATTCCTGCCCTTACACACAGCCTTCTCTCCTTTGTACATATTTTCCCGTTTGAATGCAAATTCCCATTGTTTCACTGTGTCTTTGGACTTTATCTCTAATAATAAAAATCTCTCATAGTACCAATTTTACCAGTAATCTTTTGGAAAAATAAACACACATTTTCTTTACTTTTCCTGGCTAGATGAAATCTTTCACCCCGCCCCCCCCCCCCCCCCCCACCCCCCCACCCTCATTTGAATTCAAGCTAGCCTGGTTTATTTAAAAATGCAAATTCAAAAATATTCTCTTTACACCTTACATTCCAAAATTTCCCCTATGTTTACCCACTTAATATTTCAAACCTAGCTTATCTTCTGCTACATCAAAGCAATCAGATCAGCTGCCCTTAATTCAATTATGTCTGACACACAGACATAGACATAGGCCGAAATTTTCTGGCCCTGATACGGGCAGGACCCACCGTGGGCAAGGCGGCGCCCCAGCCAGAAGGCCATTGACTTGCGGCGGGACTGGAAGATTGCGGCGGTCGGTGGGTGCAGAAAATCCCGCCCATAGACAAAGAGCCCACTATTAGACAACTTTACAATAAATTCCAATAACATTATGAAAATTATTATATCTTCCTGACATCCCCCTCCTTATTAAAAAATGAATAATCATAATTTTAAAAAGACAGCTTTATTTTCTAAACCCATCTTACATTACCTCCTATACTTATTACACTACTACTACTTGCTAGATGCATGCATTAACATAACAATATATATGCAAATCCTTGGTAGCAACAGAAATCTTTCCAGCCCAGTGTCGAGGTTTTAAATGTTCACTTTTCCCTTTAAGCATCAACATTTTGACAATGGATCTGTAATCAGATTTTCTCGTCCTGCCACATGTATAATCTGTAGATTAAATGGTTGCTGTAATAAACTCCATCTGAATAGCCGTGTACTTCCATCTCGAAATTTGTCCAGAAACTGTAAAAGATTGTGGTCTGTATAAATAATTGTTTCTGACGAATTGTTTGCAACATAAATCTCAAAATGCTGCAACGCTAACATCAAACTCAAAGTCTCCTTTTTAATCATTGAATATCTTCTCTGTTGTACATTCAATTTCCGTGAAAAATAGCCTATTCGTTTTTCAATTCCAATTTCATCTTCTTGTAACAGTACAGCCCCAATGTTGTTGCGTCAATGGCCAAGTTAAATTGCTTGGCGTAATTGGGTGCTGCCAAAACTGGTTTGTAGTTAATACAGTTTTCAAGCTGTAAATGCAGCCTGACACTCCTGTGTCCATTGAAACTTTGCTCTTTTTAAATAGCTCAGACAATGCAGCAACCAGTTGGCACAAATTTCTGATAAAATCCATTCATGCCCAGAAATCTCAAAGCTTCTCATTTTGTTGTAGGCTTGGGGAAATCCACGAAAGCCTTGAATTTCACATCTCTCGGAGCCACTTTACCAGGCCGAATGGTGTGGCCCAGATAGGTAATTTGCACTTTTGCAAATTCACTTTTAGCCAAGTTCACTACCAAATTAGCTTCTTGTAATCAAGTAAATACTTCTTCCAGGTGTTGTAAATGTTCCTTCTATGTGTGTCTGAAAACTATTAAGTTGCCAGTATAAACAGCACAATTGCCCAGACCTGTAATTACTTTGTTTGTCAGTCTTTGAAATGTTGCGATTGCATTTTTCATACCAAATGGCATGACTTTAAACTGATATAGTCTATCTGGCATCACAAAAGCTGATATCTCCTTTGCTCTCTCCGATAGCAGTACTTGCCAATATCCTTTTATCAAGTTAGTCTTTGTGATAAGTTTGATTGTCCCACTTTCTCAATACAATCTTCCAACCAAGATTTGGATATGAATCCACTTTTGTCACCGCATTCACTTTTTGATAGTCCACACACAGTCTTTGTGTTCAATTTGGTTTTGGTACCAGTAAAATAGGTGAACTCCAGTTACTGCAACTAGACTCACTGATATCATTTTGAAACATGAATTTGATTTCTTTCTGCACTTGTGATAACTTAGCCGGATTTAATTTAAGGAAATTGTCTTGGTGTTGAAACTTCTACAGACAAATCAAGTACAGCTAAATCTGTCCTCCCCAACTTATTTCCACAAATAGATTTGTGTGACTACAATAGCTTCCCCAAATCACTTTGTCACTTGCCTGGAAGGTAACCCAATATACATTTAAATTTTCAATTTTCATTATCCAATTTTATTAGAGGAAAATCAATTTCAGAATCCTGCATTTCTACTTCTTTCTCATTATCTACCACCACTAGTATCTCCATTTGGTCCTCTTCCCTATCAAAGTACTTTTTAAGCATATTTACATGAGACACCCCTGCTTCTTTCTTCTATCTGGAGTATTTATTAAATAATTTACTTCACTCAGTTCCTTTTCAATCCCTTAAGGGCCACTAAACCTTGCCTTTAACTGGTCACCCAATACTACTAACAAAACTTACACTTTCTCCCTAGCAACAAAACTACGAGCCGTAGCCTTCCCGCCTGTCTTCATTTTTATTACTTGCTGTGATATCTTTAATTGTTCCCTAGCTGCTCTATCCAATCTCTGTCTGAAGTTTGATACACAATCCAGGAGAGTAGTTTCTGAATTTTGACCCGCCAATTTCTCATGAATCAATTTCAGTGGTCCCCTTACCTCACGACCATAGACTAGTTTAAAGGGACTAAAACTAGTCGATGCATTATCCCTAATAACAAATGACAAGAATGAAATGCCCCCATCCCAACCCTGTGGATCATCCTGACTATACACCCTCATAATGGTTTTTAAAGTTTGCTGCCATCTTTCCAAAGCCCCTTGTGACTCAAGATGATAAGCTGTTGACTTAAACGGTTTTATGCCCAAACTGTTCATTACTTCCTTAAACCGCTATGACATGAAATTTGGACCTGATTGTATTTCTTTAGGTGAACCATATCTTGTAAAAGATTTAGTTAATTCTTCCACAACTTTCTTTGTTGTAATATTTCTCAAAGGTATTGCTTCAGGAAGCCTGGTAGACGTATCCATTATTGTCAGTAAGTACTGATTTCCACCTTTAGTCTTAGGGAGCGGTCCCAAACAATCAATCATGACCCTAGTAAAAGATTCTTCAAATGCTAAATTGGAATTAAAGGTACTGGCTTGATCACTACTTGTGGTTTCCCTATCACCCAACATGTGTTACATGTACTACGGAATTTGACTACATCCCTATGCAACCCAGGCCAAAACTATATATATTTTTGTATCTTCGCCTGTGTCTTTTTAATTGCTAGATGTCCCCCCATTGGAATTTCATGAGCTATCCTCAGAATCTAATTTCTATATCCAAATGGTATTACAATCTAATGCACCTCCTTCCAGCTTCCATCTGCTGAAGCCTGATAAGCCCTCCATTTTCTCATTAAAACATTACCCTTAAGGTAATAACACTCTGGAATACATTTTGCCTCTGTTTCTGAGTAAGCTGTTTGATATGTGTTTTATTTGCCGATCTTTTTTCTGTAACTCCATTAACCACCTTGAGTTAAAAACCTCAGCTGAATTGTCCTCTGTTCTTTCTTCCTGAACAACCTTATAAAACACATTGTCAGCTAATTGAACTTCCACACCTTCTCCCTGCCTTTGAACTTCCTGTTCTTCCTGTTCCAACCTATGATCTCATTATCACACAATCTGGAAACAATCTAGGACACTCTGCAACACTTCTGTCGAAAACACTTCTACAGGCTGCTCAAATTACCATAGGCATCACCCACACCTGGGACCTAGCTATATCATTACCCAGAATAAATTGAACCCCTACAATGGGCAATTTTTCCACTATTCCAACAATCACCTCACCTGTTATCCACTTGCTCTTTAAATTTACCTTCCACAATGCAATAGGTTAAGCATCTCCATGAACCCCACCAATTATCACCTGTTCTTTCAATACTCCCTCTGAACAACAAATATCGCTATCATACAACATTAAGGATTGACTATTCCCTGTGTCTCTTAAGATTTTAACATCTTTACCAACTACACTCTGCACGCATGGAAAGATTTTCCCTTCACACACAAAATCTTTAAACATTTCTGCAACCTGCTCCTCAAAGTTCTTTTGGGTAAATTGTGAACACATTCCCACTTTTTGCCTTCACTGATTCTTACTGTTTTTTCTGTACACAAACCATTGGTTTTTCCTGTGCCTGAACCTCAGAACCCACAGTGCCTTTACTTCCAGAACTTTTCTGTACCCCAATAATTCCAACAGATTTTCCCTGCAATTTCCAACATACTGACTTCATGACAACTTTATTACAATGAAAACACCTCAATTTTTGAGTGTCACTTCTACCCTCAGCATCTTCCTTTTTATTCTGAGAAAAAACTTCCTGGGAATTTCCACCTATTCCTTCTCTTCCCTGACTACCCACCTTCCTTTCACTTCCCACTTTCTATCCTTTTCTGATTTGAAAGGGTGGCAGAAAAAAGGTTTAGCTCTATGAACTAACACATAATCATCAACTATCTCTGCTGCTTGTCTTACAGAATCAACCCTCTGTTCCTCCACATGCATTGTCACTACCGAAGGGATTGAATCTTTAAATTCTCCCAAAAGGATTACCTCTCTCAGAGCTACATATGTCATCTCTATCTTTAATGCCTGTATCCACCGGTCAAAATTACTTTGTTTTACGCTTTCAAACTCAATATAAGTTTGCCCAAGCTGTTTCCTCATATTCCTAAATTTCTGCCTGTATGCCTCAGGAACCAATTCATATGCACTCAAAAAACCTTTTTTTTTTACTACAACACAATTCACCAACATTTCTTCTGACAGTGAAGCATAAACCTCATGTGCTCTACCCACCAATCTAGATTGTAACAACAATGTCTAGTTTCCCTGTGGCCATTTCATCTGTTTAGCTATCTTCTCAAATGAAATAAAGAATGCTTCAACATCTTTTTCCTCAAACTTCAGAAGAGCTTGTACAAATTTAAACATCTCCCCACTGGGTTTTAGATTAAAGGTTTTTTCCTCATCAGAGCTTCCCTCAGAATCTGAGGTCTGTTTTTTTTTTAACTTGCAGTCCCTTTTAAGCTGGTATTCCCTTGCTAGTTCCTTCTCTCTTTCCCTCGCCTCTCTTTCTTTATCCTTCTCCGTTGCCTGGAATTCCAGTTCCAGCTTCCTTTCTTTCTCCTGCCTTTCTGCTTGCACCCTTTGGAATGCCCTTTCTTCTTTTTCTTTCTCTTTCTCTGCTCTTTCTTTTCTTCTGCCTCTAACTCCATTTTTTTCAGTTCCTTTGCTTGTTCAAATTCAAGCTTCTTCATTTCTAGCTGAAGTCTCACTACCTCCAGCTGTGACTCACTCATGTCAGCTTTCACTTCCAATTTTAAATGTTGTGCTATACCTTCAATTATATCTGAAGTCCTTACCCTTGCAGGTAATCCCGATTGTAACTTATCCGCCAATTCCATTAACTGAACTTTAGTTACCTTCTGTAACCTGCCAAAGTTATAACTTCAACTCCCAGGCAACTGCCAAAGCCACATTGCAGTCTCACCACTTTAAAAAAACCTCACACCAACTGCTGAATTCAAAGTGCTTCTTGTACTCATAACCTTAAGATTCACCAACTCCAAACCAACCAAGGAATCTCAAATATATCCCAGATCGGCCCCCAAATTTGTTATGGCACAACTGATGGTAAATGCTGAGCTGCTCAAATCCCAGAGGGAAATTTGAAGCAGCTGCCACAATGATTTGTAATTTGTATGTATTTCAAGATGCGGGCTTGGAATTTAGTGGTAATAAGACCACTGAGGTTTTTAGGTGTCTTATAAAAGTAAGTTAAACATTTATTAATAGAAGAAATGATTTTGAAGCATTTACATAGATCTACAAATTACTACTATAACTTCTAAATCCCCTAGTTAATCTAACTCCCAGTTACACTATCATTAAGGCGCATGGACTTTAAAAGACTCAGATAAAGTAACACAATGCCCTGAACAGTCAAACTCAAAGTAAGTTTTCTTAACTTCAGTTCTTTGTAGACAGGAGCTTCAGGCTTAGATGCTGGAGCCTTTTCACACTTGTTAGATCTTAGAATTCCTGCCCTTATACACAGCCATCTTTCCTTTATATATATTTTCCCCTCTGAATGCAAATTCCCATTGTTTCACTATGTCTTTGGACTTTACCTCCCTAATAATAAAAATCTCTCATAGTACTAATTTTACCAGTAATCCTTGGGAAAAATAAATTCAGTTTCTTAACTTCTCCTGGCTAGGTGAAATATTTCACTCCTCTCTTTTGAATTCAAGCTATCTAAAAATGCAAATATTCCCTCACATTCTAAAACTTCGCACATATTTACCTACTTAACATTTCAAACCTAGCTTATCTTCTGATACATCAAAACCTTCAGACCAGCTGCCTACAGGTCACAGGTTTGGAAGGTGCTGTTGAAGAAGGTTTTAGACACACCCACTCCCCAACTTCTCCACTGCAAGTTAAGTTGCCGGTGGCTGCCCCAGCCAATCTTGATACCTCAAAGAAGCTGCACCCGGACACTTGCTGGACTCCCCGTAGTTTATCTGCCAAGCTTAAATGTGGCCAGTCTCTCAAAATTGGGTGGGGAGTGGGACTTGTTTATCCCCAGAATGGGCATCCAACCAACACAGACCCACCAGGTCACCCAAGAGTCAAAAATGAAACCCTCTGAGTCTTAACTCAGTTCCAGTATTCTGGTCTGTCACTTTAAAAGAGATGAACAAACACAAGGGAGCCTGACAGAAACAGGAATGGCACAAATTATTAAGAATTTATTCACAATTTCCCTTCAGAAATTTCACAGCAAGCTTCTTAACATATCTTACAGTGCATACATGAAATGTAGTGCTATTATCAACAGACCAAAATTACAAACCCTCATAAAAACAGGAAAATTTCACATTGGTACCATTTGGAGAAAAGACACAGTTTGTTTTGGATTGGTGTAGCCACAATTGACAAGTGTCAGTCTGTAGAACAAGAACTGGTCAGGCTCAGGGTTCAGGTTAATGCCATCTTTATTCCACTGTCATGGTGACAGTTGAAATGTGTCCTCTTTGAAATCTGCTCCTTCCTGTTCTTGTAATTCCAGTTGCTCCAATTTGTCTGGTTTGTGGATGATTTCCCCCGGAGTCTTCAGAAATCTGTGTAAGCAGGATCTGGTTAGCGATCATGCTGTGAAATTTGAAAGAATGACTACATCTACAGTAAGAACAGGGTGGTGTGAGCTCCGAGGCTGGCGTGGGTCAAGTGACACAGCCTCACTCACCTGAAGACCAGTTTCTGGCCGGGTTCCTTTCTGATGATGTTCAGTTTGTAATAGTGCCTTAGAGCTCTAGACATCTTCTCGTATGTCATGTTCGCTCGGTTCTGGGTGGAAGCAAAAAAAATCAAATCTTTTATCAAAAACAGAAACAGAGACACGATGCTCCCCTCTAATTCACAAACTTCCCATGTAACTCAGAGACACATCCCATATCAGCCTTTCCAGGAGGCCTTGTTAATGCTGTGCTGAACTGTGGCAGGTTTTGTGTCAAGTGCTTCAGGCACAGTGGGAGTTCGGCTAAGAATACGTAAACTCATTCGCCCTGCAGAATGATTTAGTCAAATATGACTTAGGCACAGGAGTAGGCTACTCGGTCCATTGAGCCTGTTTTGTCATTCAATTTAATCAAAGCTGATTTGAACCTTAACTCAATTTCCCTGCCTTGGTCTCACATCCCTTAATATCGTTCCCTACAAAAATCAATCTCAACCCATGTAAACTCGATCTACCCTGGGCTCTTCCCACCCAATTAATCTTGTTCTACGGCGCATGGACACTCTTTCTGGAGGGAGGGTTCCTGGGAGTCCTCAACATTGACTCCAGCCTCATAAAGTCTCATGGCATCAGGTCAAACCTGGGTGAGCAAACCTCCTGCTGATTACCACCTACCGCCCTCCCTCAGCTGATAAATGTGTTGATGAGTGTTCCTCCATTACGCCACTTAAGAAGCACTGGGGGTGGCTAGGGCACAGAATGCACTCTGGGTGCGGGACTTCAATGGCCATCATCGAGTGGCTTGGTAGCACCACTACTGACGAGCTGACCAAATCCTAAAGGACATGGCTGCCAAACTGGACTTGCAGCAGGAGGTGAGAGAACCAACAAGAGGGAAACTGCTGAAAGCAATGGATACAGAAAAGGCTATGGGCCCTGACAAGATCCCAGCAATAGTACTGAAGACTTTGCTCCAGAACTAGCCGGGTCACTAGCCAAGCTGTTCCAGTACAGCTACAACACTGGCATCAACCTAACAATGCGTAAAATTGCCCAGTTATGTCCTGTCCACAAAAAGTGGTAAAAATCCAATGTGGTCAATTATCAACCGTCTACACTTGAACATCAGCAAAATGATGAAGATGCCGTCAACAATGCTATTAAGCGGCACCATCACATTTATAACCTACTCACTGACGCTCAGTTTGGGTTCCATCAGAGCCAGTGAGCTCCAAACCTCATTACAGACTCGGTACAAACGTGGACAAAAGACCTGAACTCAAGAGGTGAGATGACAGTGACTGCCCTTGACATCAAGATCACATTTGATCAAGTGTGGTATCAAGGAGCCACAGCAAAACAGGGGGCAATGAGGATCAGGGGGAAAACTCTCCGCTGGTTGGAGTCATACCTAGCAAAAAGGAAGGTGGCCTATCTCAGTCTCAGGACATCACTGCTGTCCAACCATCTTCACCTGCTTTATCTTCCTTCCAACATAAGGTCAGAAATGGGGATATTCACTGATGATTGCACAATGTTCAGCACAATTCACAACTCCTCAGATACTGAAGCAGTTCATGTTCATTTGCAGCAAGACCTCGACAACATTCAGGCTTGTACTGATAAGTGGCCAGTAACATTTGTGCCACACAAGGGCCAAGCAATAACCATCTCCCCTTGACATTTAGTGGCATTACAATCACTGAATTCCCCACCATCAACATCCTGGAGGTTACCATTGACCAGAAACTGAACCGGACTAGCCATATAAATACTGTGGATACAAGACCAGGTCAGATTCTGGGAATTCTGTGATGAGTAACTCACCTCCTGACTCCTGAAAACTTGTCCACCATCTACAAGGCACAAGTCAGGAGTGTGATGGAATACTCCCCACTTGCCTGGATGAGTGCAGCTCCCACAACACTCAAGAAGATCAACACCATCCAGGAAAAAACATCCTCCTTGATCTGCATTGCACCTTAAACATTCACTCTCTCCACCACTGGTGCACAGTATTTACCACAAGATGCACTGCAGCAACTCACCAAGGCTCCTTCGACAGCACCTTCCAAACCCACAATCTCTACCATCTAGAAGGACAAGGGTAGCAAATGCATGTGAACATCACCATCTGCAAGTTCCCCTCCAAGTCACTCACCATCCTGACTTGGAAATATATCACCGTTCCTTCACTGTCACTGGGTCAAAATCCTGGAACTCCCTCCCTAACAGCACTGTGGGTGTACCTACACCACATGGACTGCAGCAGTTCAAGAAGGCAGCTCACCACCACCTTCTCAAGGGCAATTAGGGATGGGCAATAAATGATTTAGTTGACTGACAGAGCTGACTCAACAGGTGAATGGGGGTTTACTAAGTCAACTACAATGACACCTGGCTGTTGTTATAGGGGAAACCCTTAACTAACAAAATGATTCATAACATAAAGTGCTTGCTGAAGAGACTCATGGGTTAGAATGTGCAGCAGGTGAGGTTTATGAATGAAGATTTGTGATTTTAAATTAAAAAGATGGGATGCTTCCTCCAGAAACTGAAATCTGCTTACCTTGTGATTCCCCCAGAGACGGGCCAATCCATTAGGATCCACTACACGAAAGATCTTGGAATCTTTATCTTCCCACCTGATGTACTGCTCATATCGACTGTCAGAGAGTAGCTGATAAACATAGTCCCAGAGCAGCCTGCAGTCTGCACAGGAATCATTCTCATTAGGAATTATCATCAGGCTGCAGACAACCCCTCCCACAATCTCCCTCTCCTCTGCAGCCTAGTCTGGTGAAATCATTCTCATTGCTCCTTTTATTATTCCTGATCATTTTGATCCAGGACCTGAAGACAGGGATTCCTCATCTCCTTTAAATTTCCAAAACCCAAACATTAGTTTATCATTTATTGATTCATCTTGTCTTTTATATTCTTAATTATTTGATGACCCTCCATCATGGGTCACTTGGGACATTTTACAAATCAAACCAGATTTGCACAAAGCCTGGTGACCAAATTCTTGGCCAAAGAGGTAGATTTGAAGGAGCATCTTAAAGGAGGAAAAAGAGGTAAAGAGGTGGAGAGGTTGAGGGAGGGATTTCCAGGGCTTAAGGCCTTGGTAACTGAAGGCACGGCTACTAATGGTGGAACAACTAAAACCGGGAATGAGCAAGAGGCCACAATTAGGAGATCTTGGCGGTTTCTATGGCTGGAGGACATTATGAAGATAGGGTGGGGCAAGACCATGGAAGGATTTGAAAACAAGAGTGAGAGTTTTGATGTCAAAGCGTTGCTTAACCAGGAGCCAATGTTGGCAATGAATGAAGGGGACTTGGTGCAAGTTAAGAAGCAGGTAGCAGAGATTTGGATGATCTCAAGTTTACGAAGGGTAGAACATGAGAGACCAGTCAGAAACGTGTTGGAATAGTCAAGTCTAGAGGTAATGAAAGCACGAGTGAGGGATCCAGCAGTTGAGAATGGGCGGATCCAGGTGATGTTACAGAGTTGGAAGTAGGAGATCTTAGTGATGGTGCCAGTATGTCGTCAGAAGCTTATCTTAGGGTCAAATATGACACTGAGATTGTGAATAATCTGGTTCAACCTCCGACACTTGCCAGGGAGAGGGATGGCGGTGATGGTGAGGAGACAGAATTTGTGTTTGGATCGTAGACAATGGCTTTGTATTTTCCAGTATTTAGTTCACAGCAGCACATTCTGTCACAGCCATACAGGTGGTGTGAGTTCACAAGTTATTGGCGTTGAAAATGTGCGAGATCACATCATGCAGGAGAGTCAGAAGGAAAATGAGCCAAAGCACAAATTTGAATGAAGGTGAGAGATATTGGGAGAAACTGAGTGAGCAAGTTGGTGTTTGAGTCACCCAAGAAGTCAGAAATGTTTGGCCTGTAATAACTCTGGCTAGCTTTTCCTGCCTAGTACAGGAAAACTGATAGAAGGAACAAACTTGCATTTATATAACACCATTCATGATCTCAGGATGTCCCAAAATGTTGTCACTATTGTAAAGAAGGAAACGTAGCAGCCACCTTCTGCGCAAGGTCCCACCATCAGCAAGTGATAATTAACCTATTAAAATGTTTCATTAATGATGGTCATAGGGTAAACACTGGCCTTGCTCCTCTCTTCTAAAAAAGTGTTACGGGATTCTTCACACCCACCTGAGAGAGGAGATGAAGCTTCAGATTAATGTCTGATCCAAAAGACTGCACATCTGACAGTGCAGCATTCCCTCAGTGCTGCATTGGAATGCCAGCCTAGGTTCTGTAGTTGAGACCCTGGAGTGGGATTTGAACCTACAGCTCTCTGTCTCAGAGGTGAGAGCGTTCCACTGAGCCATGACCAGGCCTGAAGGATGCCAATCCCCTGTTATTTTATCAGCTACTGGCTGAACAATTGGCTCAATTTACATCTTTTGAGTATTTTTTTCTGAGTGGCAGATGCAGGTTGACTGGCTTTGGGAAAGGTGAGGCTAATTGTCAACCTCAACTATCATCCTGACTGAGATCAGCTCATGGTACAGGCGCAGGCATTGAACCTGGACCTTCCTGGCTTCTATTAAATCATGTTGTTACCCCTGGGAAACTCAACCCCACTCTCATGTAAACACAATAAATAAAATTAGCAGAAGCTTGTTCGGAGAATATTAATGACATTCTTCTAATCTTGTGGACATTAAATGGCTCCTCATGAGATATTGTCATAAATATTTTAATCACAGAATGATTCATCTTCAGGGACTAAGAACATTCTGGAAGAGTTTTTTTTAAAAGATTCTGCTCTTTAAAGGGTTAATGCAAGGACTCTGGTTGCTGCTGTTCCTGGAAAAGACAGCATTTTATAAGAAAAGTTAATTGAACAGTTTTAAAGAAACTGGAAACCTCTTGACCCCGCTGGACTGTTTACAAAAGGGTCACATGGTGGTTTATGGCTTTGAAAAATGCCATGCATGAAAAACCGTGCTTAAAAGCTGGTTAGGTGGCTTTGCTTTGGGAGAAACAAGAAGGATTAACTGCTTGGATAAAGGAGACAACAGGTCCTGAAGCTCCAGACCCAGCCAAAAGCAAAAAGTGAATGGAAGTTTCTCCGATATTGTTCTAAGCTCTGAAATCGACTGACTGTACGTTTCCCGTGAAGTCCACCTGAAAAGTAGTGCAAGAGTGATTGGTTGTTTCGCACACCAGAGCCGAGACCCCAGCCGTATAACCTGGACACCATTTCAAGACTCCATCACTCCATCATCTGCCCTTATCTCTTGAACCATTGACTTTTAACCTTTTGGCAGAATTCCTCTATTTTACTTTATTATTTCTGTGTGTGAGTGAGTGAGAGTTAGTGTATTTAAAAAGTAATTATTATATTTTCCTATTTCATATTGTATATTAATAAGCTTTGCCTTTCTACTTGACAAGTTGACAAGTCTGGTTTTATAATAAACTAATAGTTTTATTGTTTATTGAAGAAACTTGGGCATTGAGTAGTCATTCTGAGATTAATAGGTAAAGTACATTTTTGGCCACATAGCTAGCTGGAGAAATCATTTAAATATATATTGTGACCCATGGGGTAGTGAAACTAGAGACAGACAGTGCATTCCTTACATCTTGGTCGCAACAATATTCAGAACCCTCATTGTTTGAGCCCTCACCTGCTATTTTCCCAGTGGCTGGAGTTTGCCATGCAGAAAGTAGTGAGCATGTCACATGACTCCTCTTGCCCTCTGACCTGTTTGAGAGGTTTAGCGGTTCCTCCCAGTGGCCATTTCTGCGCAGCTCAGTGTTGTTCAGCTTGCTGAGGGAGATCTGCATGGGTATGTTCATCACACTGAGGGGTTTCTGACACTGCACCATGCTCGTGATTCGAGACACTGCCCTATCTGAAAGGAAAAGAACACTTCGAATGAGACGTCCTTAAAGGGGAAGAGGAGATGGCATGGCAGCCACACTTTTCACAGGTGGACATTTCGGAAAATGGTACATCTTCTGTACTCTCTTCTCCCCTATATCCCATGGAGTCACCTCTATACACCAAATGGGAGTGCGGGAACATAGCTGGAGATTTATCTTCTCACCTTAAGTCACCCACGTTTAATGCTGTATGTCGTGATTTAGCAGTGGTCTCACTGCCTGGCCAGTCTGGATGATGAATGTCTGCAGAGCTGACATGCAAGTCCACAACCTCCAGTCCTATGCCTGTGAATGCTCACAAACCAAACCAGTAATGCTTGCAAACAAAGTGGACATTTAAAGAGGGAACTTAAATATAAGCAAATTTGTAAAAGGAGACGCTAACCATAGGACCATTTTTATAAGCAAATTAAGCGTTTAATTTATCATGTTGTTAAATCAAGAGCTTGTTGTTAAATCAAGGCTTGCATTTTTCCTATGGTGGGCAGGTTGGGCGAGAGCGTGTGGGGGTGGACGCGGAGCCAATTGCCGCCCGTGATCGGCTCTGTGCTGCCATTTTACACTGGGTGGGCCTTACAGCGTAATGCGTGGCCAGTAGCGCTCAGCACTACCTGTGTGGGCGGGGAGGGGAGAGTCGGGGCCTGCGCTCTTTCACGCATGCGCATGAAAGAGCGCAGCAATCTCCCTGAGGCACAGAGCTAACTTGGGGAGATTGAATAGATAATAAAACATTTTAATAAATGAAGTAAAAATTTATTTAAACATGTCCCCTCATGTGAGTTGTGTCATGTTTGTGAAGTTAGGAAAATTTATTTAATTGTTTATAAAAGCTTCAGGTAAGCTCATCCCGCCCGTGGATGAGGTTTCCTGAAAAACATGAAGGCCGCTTGGGCTCTCCGCCTGCCGCCAACCTTAAGGCTGGACAGGCAGCGTTCTTAAATGCTTTAATTACTTTCTTAATGGCTTTAATAGGCTGTTGACATTTCGGCAGTTGCACAGCTAACTCCGGCATGCGCCCGATGAACGAAATATCGTGATGACACACGATGATGTCGGGACACATGCCTGATATCATTGTGCGTTATTTTACATGTCGGTGTGTCAGGCTTGCCCCCGCATGCCGACTGGAAGATTCAGCCCACAATGTTTAATTTATGATATATTTAAGTTCTGCTTAATTAATCAGATCTAAGGAGAATAAAAGTAAAATTAACTAAATTGAGGTTACTATCATCAAAGTGTTCTGAATTTTCATTAAATTAAAATCTGATGTAATAATAATAAAATAAAATGAGATAATTAACTACAAATTAATCTGAACTCTAATATCTAAATATGATCTACATCTCAAGTAATCGTATACAGAACTAAAATAATACTGATATATAAATAAACTAGGAAATAGCAATGTGCCGGAATGGTAATACGTGGGAGTCTGTGCAAAGCCAGACCCTCCGAGATTGACATATCTGCAGTAAATGATTGGGAGACTCTAACTCAAAGTGGCTGAGCCAGAGTACGAGTTACAGACACTCTGACACATGGGGTTGGGGAGGGATTTCTGGATGATTCTCTCAAGTACAATCACATCTCAAAGGAAAGCATAGGCACAGGAAGGGGAGAGTGTGACTGTCAGACAGCAGGGTAAGGGGAAACAAAAGGAGCTAGGGAAGGAGGTCTGGCAGATGCTGGGTCCTATCAAACAGGTAATGATGTAATTGATATCTGTGAGCAAAAGGAGATAGGCTGCTGGGGGACAACCATGATGTTGACTCAGGTACACAGAACACAGGTCTGTTCAAAACCGGGAACAACAGGATAAAAAGGCTATAATTATCGGGGGTTCAATAATCAGGGGGATGCTTAGCATCCTCTGCAGCCATGATTGAGAGCCTGGAAGGGTGTGCTGCCTATCTGGTGCAAGGATAAAGCAAATCTTAATGCAGACATGAAGGAATTTAGAAAGCAGGCGAGATCCAGTTGTCATGGTCCAAAGGGAAAAATGGTTGGAGGAAGGAAAAGGAGGAATAACTGAGGGAGTATCAGGAGTTAAATTTAAAAGCAGAACCTTAAGGATAGTAATCTCAGCATTATTACATCAAGGATTATAATCTCAGTGTTATTACCTCAAGGATGGTAATCTTAATATTATTACCTCAAGGATGGTAACCTCTGTATATTACCCCAAGGATGATAATCTTAGTATTATTACCTCAAGGATGGTAATCTCTCTATCATTACCCCAAGGATGATAATCTTAGTATTATTACCTTAAGGATGAAAATCTCAGTATTGTTACCTCAAGGATGGTAATCTCAGTATTATTACTTCAGGGACGATAATCTCGGTATTATTACCTCAAGGATGATAATCTCAGTATTATTACCTCAAGGATGGTAATCTCTGTATTATTACCCCAAGGATGATAATTTTAGTTATATTACCTCAAAGATGGTAATCTCTGTATTATTACCACAAGGATGATAATCTCTGCAGTATTACCTCAAGGATAGTAATCTCAGCATTATTTTATCAAGGATGGTAATCTCAACATTATTATGTCAAGGATGATAATCTAAGTGTTATTACCTCAAGGATGATAATCCCAGTATTATTAACCCAAGGATGATAATCTCAGTATTATTACCTCAATGATGGTAATCTCTGTATTATTACTCCAAGGATGGTAATCTCAGTATTATTACCCCATGAATGATAATTTTAGTATTATTACCTCAAGTATGATAATCTCTGCATTATTACCCCAAGGATGATAATCTCTGTATTATTACCTCAATGATAGTAATCTCAGCATTATTACATCAAGGATGGTAATGTCAACATTATTACATCAAGGATAATAATCTCAGTATTATTACCTCAAGGATGGTAATCTCTGTGTTATTACCCCAAGGATGGTAATCTCTGTATTATCCCAAGGATGATAATCTTAGTATTATTACCTCAAGGATGGTAATCTCTGTATTACCCAAGGATGATAATCTCTGTATTATTACCTCAAGGATAGTAATCTCAGCATTATTTCATCAAGGATGGTAATCACAACATTATTACATCAAGGATGATAATCTCAGTGTTATTAACTCAAGGATGATAATCTCAGTATTATTACCTCAAGGATGATAGTCTCAGTATTATTACCTCAAGGACAATAATCTCAGTATTATTACCCCAAGGACGATAATTTCAGTATTATTACCTCAAGGACGATAATCTCAGTATTATTACCTCAAGGATGGTAATCACTGTATTATTATCTCAAGGATGATTTTCACAATATTATTACCACAAGGACGATAATCTCAGTATTATTACCCCAAGGACGATAATCTCAATATTATTACCCCAAGGATGATAATCTCAATATTATTACCTCAATGATGGTAATCTCTGTATTATTACCCCATGGATGATAATCTTAGTATTATTACCACAAGGATGATAATCTCAACATTACTACCCCAAGGATGATAATCTCTGTATTGTTCCCTCAAAGATAGTAATCTCAGCATTATTACATCAAGGATGGTATTTTAACATTATTACGTCAAGGATGATAATCTCAGTATTATCACCTCAAGGATGATATTCTCAGTATTATTACCTCAAGGATGGTAATCTCTGTATGATTACCCCAAGGATGGTAATCTCTGTATTACCCCAAGGATGATAATCTTAGCATTATTACCTCAAGGATGGTAATCTCAACATTACTACCCCAAGGATGATAATCTCTGTATTGTTCCCTCAAGTATAGTAATCTCAGCATTATTACATCAAGGATGGTATTTTAACATTATTACGTCAAGGATGATAATCTCAGTATTATCACCTCAAGGATGATATTCTCAGTATTATTACCTCAAGGATGGTAATCTCTGTATGATTACCCCAAGGATGGTAATCTCTGTATTACCCCAAGGATGATAATCTTAGCATATTACCTCAAGGATGGTAATCTCTGTATTACCCAAGGATGATAATCTCTGTATTATTACCTCAAGGATGATAATCTCTGCATTATTACCACAAGGATGATTATCTCTGTATTATTACCTCAAGATTGTTAATCTCAGTATTATTACCCCAAGGATGATAATCTCTGTATTATAACTTCAAGGATAGTAATCTCAGTATTATTTCATCAATGATGGTAATCTCAACATTATTACGCCCAGAATGATAATTTTAGTATTATTACCTCAAGGATGATAATCTCTGCAATATTACCCCAAGGATGATGATCTCTGTATTATTACCTCAATGATAGTAATCTCAGCATTATTACATCAAGGATGGTAATGTCAACATTATTACATCAAGGATGATAATCTCAGTGTTATTACCTCCAGGATGATATTCTCAGTATTATTATCTCAAGGATGATAATCTCAGTATTATTACTCCAAAGATAATAATCTCAGTATTATTACCTCAAGGATGGTAACCTCTGTCTGATTACCCCAAGGATGGTAATCTCTGTATTTCCCCAAGGATGATAATCTTAGTATTATTACCTCAGGGATGGTAATCTCTGTATTACCCAAGGATGATAATCTCTGTATTGTTCCCTCAAGGATAGTAATCTCAGCATTATTACATCAAGGATGGTAATCACAATATTATTACGTCAAGGATGATAATCTCAGTGTTATTACCTCAAGGATGATAATCTCAGTATTGTTACCTCAAGGATGATAGTCTCAGTATTATTACCGCAAGGACAATAATCTCAGTATTATTATCCCAAGGACAATAATCTCAGTATTATTACCTCAAGGACGATAATCTCAGTATTATTACCTCAAGGATGGTAATCACTGTATTATTACCTCAAGGATGATAGTCTCAATATTATTACCTCACGGACGATAATCTCAGTATTGTTACCTCAAGGATGATAGTCTCAGTATTATTACCGCAAGGACAATAATCTCAGTATTATTATCCCAAGGACAATAATCTCAGTATTATTACCTCAAGGACGATAATCTCTGTATTAATACCCCAAGGATGATAATCTCTGTATTATTACCTCAAGGATAGTAATCTCAGCATTATTTCATCAATGATGGTAATCTAAACATTATAACGCCAAGGATGATAATCTCAGTGTTATTACCTCAAGGATGATAATCTCTGTATTATTAACCCAAAGATGATAATCTTAGTATTATTACCTCAAGGATGATAGTCTCAGTATTATCTTCTCAAGGATGATAATCTCAGTATTATTACTCCAAGGATGATAATCTCAGTATTATTACCTCAAGGATGGTAATCTCTGTATTATTACCCCAAGGATGATAATCTTAGTATTATTACTTCAAGGATGGTAATCTCTGTATTATTGCCCCAAAGATGATAATCTTAGTATTATTACCTCAATGATGGTAATCTCAGCACAATTACATCAAGGATGGTAACCTTAGCATTATTACCTCAAGGATGGTAATCTCAACATTATTACGTCAATGATGATAATATCAGTGCTATAACCTCAAGGATGATAATCTCAGTATTAAACCTCAAGGATGGTAATCTCTCTATTATTACCCCAAGGATGATAATCTTAGTATTATTACCTCAAGGATGATAATCTCAGTATTGTTACCTCAAGGATGGTTACCTCAGTATTATTACATCAAGGACGATAATCTCAGTATTATTACCTCAAGGATGATAATCTCAGTATTATTACCTCAAGGATGGTAATCTCTGTATTATTACCCCAAGGATGATAATTTTAGTAATATTACCTCAAGGATGGTAATCTCTGTATTATTACCCCAAGGATGATAATCTCTGCATTATTACCTCAAGGATAGTAATCTCAGCATTATTTAATGAAGGAAGGTAATCTCAACAAAATTACGTCAAGGATGATAATTTCAGTGTTATTACCTCAAGGACGATAATCTTAGTATTATTACCCCAAGGATGATAACCTCAGTATTATTACCTCAATGATGGTAATCTCTGTATTATTACCCCAAGAATGGTAATCTCAGTATTATTACCTCAAGGATGGTAATCTTAGTATTATTACCTCAAGGATGGTAATATCAACATTATTACGTCAAGGATGATAATCTCAGTATTATTACCTCAAGGATGATATTCTCAGTATTATTACCTCAAGGATGGTAATCTCTGTATGATTACCCCAAGGATGGTAATCTCCGTATTTCCCCAAGGATGATAATCTTAGTATTATTACCTCAGGGATGGCAATCTCTGTATTACCCAAGGATGATAATCTCTGTATTATTACCTCAAGGATAGTAATCTCAGCATTATTACATCAAGGATAGTAATCACATCATTATTACGTCAAGGATGATAATCTCAGTGTTATTACCTCAAGCATGATAATCTCAGTATTATTACCTCAAGGATGATGGTCTCAGTATTATTACCTCAAGGACGATAATCTCAGTATTATTACCCCAAGGACGATAATCTCAGTATTATTACCTCAAGGATGATAATCTCAGTATTATTAACTCAAGGATGGTAATCACTGTATTATTACCTCAAGAATGATTGTCTCAATAATATTACCACAAGGACGATAATCTCAGTATTATTACCCCAAAGATGATAATCACAGTATTATTACCCCAAGGATGATAATTTTAGTATTATTACATCAAGGATGATAATATCTGCATTATTACCGCAAGGATGATAATCACTGTATTGTTCCCTCAAGGATAGTAATCTCAGCATTATTACATCAAGGATGGTAATATCAACATTGTTACGTCAAGGATGATAATCTCAGTAGTATTACCTCAAGGATGATATTCTCAGTATTATTACCTCAAGGATAGTAATCTCTGTATGATTACCCAAAGTGTGGTAATCTCTGTATTACCCCAAGGATGATAATCTTAGTATTATTACCTCAGGGATGGTATTCTCTGTATTACCCAAGGATGATAATCTCTGTATTGTTCCCTCAAGGATAGTAATCTCAGCATTATTACATCAAGGATGGTAATATCAACATTATTACATCAAGGATGATAATCTCAGTATTATTACCTCAAGGTTGATATTCTCAGTATTATTACCTCAAGGAAGGTAATCTCTGTATGATTACCCCAAGGTTGGTAATCTCTGTATTACCCCAAGGATGATAATATTAGTATTATTACTTCAAGGATGGTAATCTCTGTATTACCCAAGGATGATAATCTCTGTATTATTACCTCAAGGATAATAATCTCAGCATTATTTCATCAAGGATGGTAATCACAATATTATTACATCAAGGATGATAATCTCAGTGTTATTACCTCAAGGATGATAATCTCAGTATTGTTACCTCAAGGATGATAGTCTCAGTATTATTAGCGCAAAGACGATAAACTCAGTATTATTATCCCATGGACAATAATCTCAGTATTATTACCTCAAGGACGATAATCTCAGTATTATTACCTCAAGGATGGTAATCACTGTATTATTACCTCAAGGATGATAGTCTCAATATTATTACCTCACGGACGATAATCTCAGTATTATTACCTGATGGATGATAATCTTAGTATTATTACCTCAAGGATGATAATCTCAGTATTATTACCCCAAGGATGATTATCTCTGTATTATTACCTCAAGGATGATAATCTCTGTATTAATACCCCAAGGATGATAATCTCTGTATTATTACCTCAACGATAGTAATCTCAGCATTATTTCATCAATGATGGTAATCTAAACATTATTACGCCAAGGATGATAATCTCAGTGTTATTACCTCAAGGATGATAATCTCAGTATTATCTTCTCAAGGACGATAATCTCAGTATTATTACTCCAAGGATGATAATCTCAGTATTATTACCTCAAGGATGGTAATCTCTGTATTATTACCCCAAGGATGATAATCTCAGTATTATTACCTCAAGGATGGTAATCTCTGTATTATTGCCCCAAAGATGATAATCTTAGTATTATTACCTCAAAGATGGTAATCTCAGCCCAATTACATCAAGGATGGAAATCTCAGCATTATTACCTCAAGGATGGTAATCTCAACATTATTACGTCAATGATGATAATATCAGTGCTATAACCTCAAGGATGATAATCTCAGTATTAAACCTCAAGGATGGTAATCTCTCTATTATTACCCCAAGGATGATAATCTTAGTATTATTACCTCAAGGATGATAATCTCAGTATTGTTACCTCAAGGATGGTTACCTCAGTATTATTACATCAAGGACGATAATCTCAGTATTATTACCTCAAGGATGATAATCTCAGTATTATTACCTCTAGGATGGTAATCTCAGTATTATTACCCCAAGGATGATAATTTTAGTAATATTACCTCAAGGATGGTAATCTCAGTTTTATTACCACACGGATGATCATCTCTGCAGTATTACCTCAAGGATAGTAATCTCAGCATTATTTTATCAAGGATGGTAATCTCAACATTATTATGTCAAGGATGATAATCTAAGTGTTATTAACTCAAGGATGATAATCTCAGTATTATTACCCCAAGGATGATAATCTCAGTATTATTACCTCAATGATGGTAATCTCTGTATTATTACCTCAAGGATGGTAATCTCAGTATTATTACCCCATGAATGATAATTTTAGTATTATTACCTCAAGTATGATAATCTCTGCATTATTACCCCAAGGATGATAATCTCTGTATTATTACCTCAATGATAGTAATCTCAGCATTATTACATCAAGGATGGTAATGTCAACATTATTACATCAAGGATAATAATCTCAGTATTATTACCTCAAGGATGGTAATCTCTGTGTTATTACCCCAAGGATGGTAATCTCTGTATTATCCCAAGGATGATAATCTTAGTATTATTACCTCAAGGATGGTAATCTCTGTATTACCCAAGGATGATAATCTCTGTATTATTACCTCAAGGATAGTAATCTCAGCATTATTTCATCAAGGATGGTAATCACAACATTATTACATCAAGGATGATAATCTCAGTGTTATTAACTCAAGGATGATAATCTCAGTATTATTACCTCAAGGATGATAGTCTCAGTATTATTACCTCAAGGACGATAATCTCAGTATTATTACCCCAAGGATGATAATTTCAGTATTATTACCTCAAGGACGATAATCTCAGTATTATTACCTCAAGGATGGTAATCACTGTATTATTACCTCAAGGATGATTTTCACAATATTATTACCACAAGGACGATAATCTCAGTATTATTACCCCAAGGACGATAATCTCAATATTATTACCCCAAGGATGATAATCTCAATATTATTACCTCAATGATGGTAATCTCTGTATTATTACCCCATGGATGATAATCTTAGTATTATTACCACAAGGATGATAATCTCAACATTACTACCCCAAGGATGATAATCTCTGTATTGCTCCCTCAAAGATAGTAATCTCAGCATTATTACATCAAGGATGGTATTTTAACATTATTACGTCAAGGATGATTATCTCAGTATTATCACCTCAAGGATGATATTCTCAGTATTATTACCTCAAGGATGGTAATCTCTGTATGATTACCCCAAGGATGGTAATCTCTGTATTACCCCAAGGATGATAATCTTAGCATTATTACCTCAAGGATGGTAATCTCAACATTACTACCCCAAGGATGATAATCTCTGTATTGTTCCCTCAAGTATAGTAATCTCAGCATTATTACATCAAGGATGGTATTTTAACATTATTACGTCAAGGATGATAATCTCAGTATTATCACCTCAAGGATGATATTCTCAGTATTATTACCTCAAGGATGGTAATCTCTGTATGATTACCCCAAGGATGGTAATCTCTGTATTACCCCAAGGATGATAATCTTAGCATATTACCTCAAGGATGGTAATCTCTGTATTACCCAAGGATGATAATCTCTGTATTATTACCTCAAGGAGGATAATCTCTGCATTATTACCACAAGGATGATTATCTCTGTATTATTACCTCAAGATTGTTAATCTCAGTATTATTACCCCAAGGATGATAATCTCTGTATTATAACTTCAAGGATAGTAATCTCAGTATTATTTCATCAATGATGGTAATCTCAACATTATTACGCCCAGAATGATAATTTTAGTATTATTACCTCAAGGATGATAATCTCTGCATTATTACCCCAAGGATAATGATCTCTGTATTATTACCTCAATGATAGTAATCTCAGCATTATTACATCAAGGATGGTAATGTCAACATTATTACATCAAGGATAATAATCTCAGTATTATTACCTCAAGGATGGTAATCTCTGTGTTATTACCCCAAGGATGGTAATCTCTGTATTATCCCAAGGATGATAATCTTAGTATTATTACCTCAAGGATGGTAATCTCTGTATTACCCAAGGATGATAATCTCTGTATTATTACCTCAAGGATAGTAATCTCAGCATTATTTCATCAAGGATGGTAATCACAACATTATTACATCAAGGATGATAATCTCAGTGTTATTAACTCAAGGATGATAATCTCAGTATTATTACCTCAAGGATGATAGTCTCAGTATTATTACCTCAAGGACGATAATCTCAGTATTATTACCCCAAGGACGATAATTTCAGTATTATTACATCAAGGACGATAATCTCAGTATTATTACCTCAAGGATGGTAATCACTGTATTATTACCTCAAAGATGATTTTCACAATATTATTACCACAAGGACGATAATCTCAGTATTATTACCCCAAGGACGATAATCTCAATATTATTACCCCAAGGATGATAATCTCAATATTATTACCTCAATGATGGTAATCTCTGTATTATTACCCCATGGATGATAATCTTAGTATTATTACCACAAGGATGATAATCTCAACATTACTACCCCAAGGATGATAATCTCTGTATTGTTCCCTCAAAGATAGTAATCTCAGCATTATTACATCAAGGATGGTATTTTAACATTATTACATCAAGGATGATAATCTCAGTATTATCACCTCAAGGATGATATTCTCAGTATTATTACCTCAAGGATGGTAATCTCTGTATGATTACCCCAAGGATGGTAATCTCTGTATTACCCCAAGGATGATAATCTTAGCATTATTACCTCAAGGATGGTAATCTCAACATTACTACCCCAAGGATGATAATCTCTGTATTGTTCCCTCAAGTATAGTAATCTCAGCATTATTACATCAAGGATGGTAATATCAACATTATTACGTCAAGGATGATAATCTCAGTATTATTACCTCAAGGATGATATTCTCAGTATTATTACCTCAAGGATGGTAATCTCTGTATGATTACCCCAAGGATGGTAATCTCTATATTACCCCAAGGATGATAATCTTAGCACATTACCTCAAGGATGGTAATCTCTGTATTACCCAAGGATGATAATCTCTGTATTATTACCTCAAGGATGATAATCTCTGCATTATTACCACAAGGATGATTATCTCTGTATTATTACCTCAAGATTGTTAATCTCAGTATTATTACCCCAAGGATGATAATCTCTGTATTATAACTTCAAGGATAGTAATCTCAGTATTATTTCATCAATGATGGTAATCTCAACATTATTACGCCCAGAATGATAATTTTAGTATTATTACCTCAAGGATGATAATCTCTGCATTATTACCCCAAGGATGATGATCTCTGTATTATTACCTCAATGATAGTAATCTCAGCATTATTACATCAAGGATGGTAATGTCAACATTATTACATCAAGGATGATAATCTCAGTGTTATTACCTCCAGGATGATATTCTCAGTATTATTATCTCAAGGATGATAATCTCAGTATTATTACTCCAAAGATAATAATCTCAGTATTATTACCTCAAGGATGGTAACCTCTGTCTGATTACCCCAAGGATGGTAATCTCTGTATTTCCCCAAGGATGATAATCTTAGTATTATTACCTCAGGGATGGTAATCTCTGTATTACCCAAGGATGATAATCTCTGTATTGTTCCCTCAAGGATAGTAATCTCAGCATTATTACATCAAGGATGGTAATATCAACATTATTACGTCAAGGATGATAATCTCAGTATTATTACCTCAAGGTTGATATTCTCAGTATTATTACCTCAAGGAAGGTAATCTCTGTATGATTACCCCAAGGATGGTAATCTCTGTATTACCCCAAGGATGATAATATTAGTATTATTACTTCAAGGATGGTAATCTCTGTATTACCCAAGGATGATAATCTCTGTACTATTACCTCAAGGATAATAATCTCAGCATTATTTCATCAAGGATGGTAATCACAATATTATTACGTCAAGGATGATAATCTCAGTGTTATTACCTCAAGGATGATAATCTCAGTATTGTTACCTCAAGGATGATAGTCTCAGTATTATTATCGCAAGGACGATAATCTCAGTATTATTATCCCAAGGACAATAATCTCAGTATTATTACCTCAAGGACGATAATCTCAGTATTATTACCTCAAGGATGGTAATCACTGTATTATTACCTCAAGGATGATAGTCTCAATATTATTACCTCACGGACGATAATCTCAGTATCATTACCTGATGGATGATAATTTTAGTATTATTACCTCAAGGATGATAATCTCTGCATTATTACCCCAAGGATGATTATCTCTGTATTATTACCTCAAGGATGATAATCTCTGTATTAATACCCCAAGGATGATAATCTCTGTATTATTACCTCAAGGATAGTAATCTCAGCATTATTTCATCAATGATGGTAATCTAAACATTATAACGCCAAGGATGATAATCTCAGTGTTATTACCTCAAGGATGATAATCTCTGTATTATTAACCCAAAGATGATAATCTTAGTATTATTACCTCAAGGATGATAGTCTCAGTATTATCTTCTCAAGGATGATAATCTCAGTATTATTACTCCAAGGATGATAATCTCAGTATTATTACCTCAAGGATGGTAATCTCTGTATTATTACCCCAAGGATGATAATCTTAGTATTATTACTTCAAGGATGGAAATCTCTGTATTATTGCCCCAAAGATGATAATCTTAGTATTATTACCTCAATGATGGTAATCTCAGCACAATTACATCAAGGATGGTAACCTTAGCATTATTACCTCAAGGATGGTAATCTCAACATTATTACGTCAATGATGATAATATCAGTGCTATAACCTCAAGGATGATAATCTCAGTATTAAACCTCAAGGATGGTAATCTCTCTATTATTACCCCAAGGATGATAATCTTAGTATTATTACCTCAAGGATGATAATCTCAGTATTGTTACCTCAAGGATGGTTACCTCAGTATTATTACATCAAGGACGATAATCTCAGTATTATTACCTCAAGGATGATAATCTCAGTATTATTACCTCAAGGATGGTAATCTCTGTATTATTACCCCAAGGATGATAATTTTAGTAATATTACCTCAAGGATGGTAATCTCTGTATTATTACCCCAAGGATGATAATCTCTGCATTATTACCTCAAGGATAGTAATCTCAGCATTATTTAATGAAGGAAGGTAATCTCAACAAAATTACGTCAAGGATGATAATTTCAGTGTTATTACCTCAAGGATGATAATCTTAGTATTATTACCCCAAGGATGATAACCTCAGTATTATTAACTCAATGATGGAAATCTCTGTATTATTACCCCAAGAATGGTAATCTCAGTATTATTACCTCAAGGATGGTAATCTTAGTATTATTACCTCAAGGATGGTAATATCAACATTATTACGTCAAGGATGATAATCTCAGTATTATTACCTCAAGGATGATATTCTCAGTATTATTACCTCAAGGATGGTAATCTCTGTATTACCCCAAGGATGATAATATTAGTATTATTACTTCAAGGATGGTAATCTCTGTGTTACCCAAGGATGATAATCTCTGTACTATTACCTCAAGGATAATAATCTCAGCATTATTTCATCAAGGATGGTAATCACAATATTATTACGTCAAGGATGATAATCTCAGTGTTATTACCTCAAGGATGATAATCTCAGTATTGTTACCTCAAGGATGATAGTCTCAGTATTATTATCGCAAGGACGATAATCTCAGTATTATTATCCCAAGGACAATAATCTCAGTATTATTACCTCAAGGACGATAATCTCAGTATTATTACCTCAAGGATGGTAATCACTGTATTATTACCTCAAGGATGATAGTCTCAATATTACTACCTCATGGACGATAATCTCAGTATCATTACCTGATGGATGATAATTTTAGTATTATTACCTCAAGGATGATAATCTCTGCATTATTACCCCAAGGATGATTATCTCTGTATTATTACCTCAAGGATGATAATCTCTGTATTAATACCCCAAGGATGATAATCTCTGTATTATTACCTCAAGGATAGTAATCTCAGCATTATTTCATCAATGATGGTAATCTAAACATTATAACGCCAAGGATGATAATCTCAGTGTTATTACCTCAAGGATGATAATCTCTGTATTATTAACCCAAAGATGATAATCTTAGTATTATTACCTCAAGGATGATAGTCTCAGTATTATCTTCTCAAGGATGATAATCTCAGTATTATTACTCCAAGGATGATAATCTCAGTATTATTACCTCAAGGATGGTAATCTCTGTATTATTACCCCAAGGATGATAATCTTAGTATTATTACTTCAAGGATGGTAATCTCTGTATTATTGCCCCAAAGATGATAATCTTAGTATTATTACCTCAATGATGGTAATCTCAGCACAATTACATCAAGGATGGTAACCTTAGCATTATTACCTCAAGGATGGTAATCTCAACATTATTACGTCAATGATGATAATATCAGTGCTATAACCTCAAGGATGATAATCTCAGTATTAAACCTCAAGGATGGTAATCTCTCTATTATTACCCCAAGGATGATAATCTTAGTATTATTACCTCAAGGATGATAATCTCAGTATTGTTACCTCAAGGATGGTTACCTCAGTATTATTACATCAAGGACGATAATCTCAGTATTATTACCTCAAGGATGATAATCTCAGTATTATTACCTCAAGGATGGTAATCTCTGTATTATTACCCCAAGGATGATAATTTTAGTAATATTACCTCAAGGATGGTAATCTCTGTATTATTACCCCAAGGATGATAATCTCTGCATTATTACCTCAAGGATAGTAATCTCAGCATTATTTAATGAAGGAAGGTAATCTCAACAAAATTACGTCAAGGATGATAATTTCAGTGTTATTACCTCAAGGATGATAATCTTAGTATTATTACCCCAAGGATGATAACCTCAGTATTATTACCTCAATGATGGTAATCTCTGTATTATTACCCCAAGAATGGTAATCTCAGTATTATTACCTCAAGGATGGTAATCTTAGTATTATTACCTCAAGGATGGTAATATCAACATTATTACGTCAAGGATGATAATCTCAGTATTATTACCTCAAGGATGATATTCTCAGTATTATTACCTCAAGGATGGTAATCTCTGTATGATTACCCCAAGGATGGTAATCTCCGTATTTCCCCAAGGATGATAATCTTAGTATTATTACCTCAGGGATGGCAATCTCTGTATTACCCAAGGATGATAATCTCTGCATTATTACCTCAAGGATAGTAATCTCAGCATTATTTCATCAAGGATAGTAATCACATCATTATTACGTCAAGGATGATAATCTCAGTGTTATTACCTCAAGCATGATAATCTCAGTATTATTACCTCAAGGATGATGGTCTCAGTATTATTACCTCAAGGACGATAATCTCAGTATTATTACCCCAAGGACGATAATCTCAGTATTATTACCTCAAGGATGATAATCTCAGTATTATTAACTCAAGGATGGTAATCACTGTATTATTACCTCAAGAATGATTGTCTCAATAATATTACCACATGGACGATAATCTCAGTATTATTACCCCAAAGACGATAATCTCAGTATTATTACCCCAAGGATGATAATTTTAGTATTATTACATCAAGGATGATAATATCTGCATTATTACCGCAAGGATGATAATCACTGTATTGTTCCCTCAAGGATAGTAATCTCAGCATTATTACATCAAGGATGGTAATATCAACATTGTTACGTCAAGGATGATAATCTCAGTAGTATTACCTCAAGGATGATATTCTCAGTATTATTACCTCAAGGATAGTAATCTCTGTATGATTACCCAAAGGGTGGTAATCACTGTATTACCCCAAGGATGATAATCTTACTATTATTACCTCAGGGATGGTATTCTCTGTATTACCCAAGGATGATAATCTCTGTATTGTTCCCTCAAGGATAGTAATCTCAGCATTATTACATCAAGGATGGTAATATCAACATTATTACATCAAGGATGATAATCTCAGTATTATTACCTCAAGGTTGATATTCTCAGTATTATTACCTCAAGGAAGGTAATCTCTGTATGATTACCCCAAGGTTGGTAATCTCTGTATTACCCCAAGGACGATAATATTAGTATTATTACTTCAAGGATGGTAATCTCTGTATTACCCAAGGATGATAATCTCTGTATTATTACCTCAAGGATAATAATCTCAGCATTATTTCATCAAGGATGGTAATCACAATATTATTACATCAAGGATGATAATCTCAGTGTTATTACCTCAAGGATGATAATCTCAGTATTGTTACCTCAAGGATGATAGTCTCAGTATTATTAGCGCAAAGACGATAAACTCAGTATTATTATCCCATGGACAATAATCTCAGTATTATTACCTCAAGGACGATAATCTCAGTATTATTACCTCAAGGATGGTAATCACTGTATTATTACCTCAAGGATGATAGTCTCAATATTATTACCTCACGGACGATAATCTCAGTATTATTACCTGATGGATGATAATCTTAGTATTATTACCTCAAGGATGATAATCTCAGTATTATTACCCCAAGGATGATTATCTCTGTATTATTACCTCAAGGATGATAATCTCTGTATTAATACCCCAGGGATGATAATCTCTGTATTATTACCTCAACGATAGTAATCTCAGCATTATTTCATCAATGATGGTAATCTAAACATTATTACGCCAAGGATGATAATCTCAGTGTTATTACCTCAAGGATGATAATCTCAGTATTATCTTCTCAAGGACGATAATCTCAGTATTATTACTCCAAGGATGATAATCTCAGTATTATTACCTCAAGGATGGTAATCTCTGTATTATTACCCCAAGGATGATAATCTCAGTATTATTACCTCAAGGATGGTAATCACTGTATTATTACCTCAAGGATGATAGTCTCAATATTATTACCTCACGGACGATAATCTCAGTATTATTACCTGATGGATGATAATCTTAGTATTATTACCTCAAAGATGGTAATCTCAGCCCAATTACATCAAGGATGGAAATCTCAGCATTATTACCTCAAGGATGGTAATCTCAACATTATTACGTCAATGATGATAATATCAGTGCTATAACCTCAAGGATGATAATCTCAGTATTAAACCTCAAGGATGGTAATCTCTCTATTATTACCCCAAGGATGATAATCTTAGTATTATTACCTCAAGGATGATAATCTCAGTATTGTTACCTCAAGGATGGTTACCTCAGTATTATTACATCAAGGACGATAATCTCAGTATTATTACCTCAAGGATGATAATCTCAGTATTATTACCTCTAGGATGGTAATCTCTGTATTATTACCCCAAGGATGATAATTTTAGTAATATTACCTCAAGGATGGTAATCTCAGTATTATTACCCCAAGGATGATAATCTCTGCATTATTACCTCAAGGATAGTAATCTCAGCATTATTTAATGAAGGATGGCAATCGCAACAAAATTACGTCAAGGATGATAATTTCAGTGTTATTACCTCAAGCACGATAATCTTAGTATTGTTACCCCAAGGATGATAACCTCAGTATTATTACCTCAATTATGGTAATCTCTGTATTATTACCCCAAGAATGGTAATCTCAGTATTATTACCTCAAGGATGGTAATCTTGGTATTATTACCTCAAGGATGGTAATATCAACATTATTACGTCAAGGATGATAATCTCAGTATTATTACCTCAAGGATGATATTCTCAGTATTATTACCTCAAGGATGGTAATCTCTGTATAATTACCCCAAGGATGGTAATCTCTGTATTTCCCCAAGGATGATAATCTTAGTATTATTACCTCAGGGATGGCAATCTCTGTATTACCCAAGGATGATAATCTCTGTATTATTACCTCAAGGATAGTAATCTCAGCATTATTACATCAAGGATGGTAATATCAAAAATATTACGTCAAGGATGATAATCTCAGTGTTATTACCTCAAGCATGATAATCTCAGTATTATTACCTCAAGGATGATGGTCTCAGTATTATTACCTCAAGGACGATAATCTCAGTATTATTACCCCAAGGACGATAATCTCAGTATTATTACCTCAAGGACGATAATCTCAGTATTATTAACTCAAGGATGGTAATCACTGTATTATTACCTCAAGAATGATTGTCTCAATATTATTACCACATGGACGATAATCTCAGTATTATTACCCCAAAGACGATAATCTCAGTATTATTACCCCAAGGACGATAATTTTAGTATTATTACATCAAGGATGATAATATCTGCATTATTACCGCAAGGATGATAATCTCTGTATTGTTCCCTCAAGGATAGTAATCTCAGCATTATTACATCAAGGATGGTAATATCAACATTATTACATCAAGGATGATAATCTCAGTATTATTACCTCAAGGTTGATATTCTCAGTATTATTACCTCAAGGAAGGTAATCTCTGTATGATTACCCCAAGGATGGTAATCTCTGTATTACCCCAAGGATGATAATATTAGTATTATTACTTCAAGGATGGTAATCTCTGTATTACCCAAGGATGATAATCTCTGTATTATTACCTCAAGGATAATAATCTCAGCATTATTTCATCAAAGATGGTAATCACAATATTATTACGTCAAGGATGATAATCTCAGTGTTATTACCTCAAGGATGATAATCTCAGTATTGTTACCTCAAGGATGATAGTCTCAGTATTATTACTGCAAAGATGATAATCTCAGTATTATTATCCCAAGGACAATAATTTCAGTATTATTACGTCAAGGACGATAAACTCAGTATTATTACCTGATGGATGATAATCTTGGTATTATTACCTCAAGGATGATAATCTCTGCATTACTACCCCAAGGATGATTATTTCTGTATTATTACCTCAAGGATGATAATCTCTGTATTAATACCCCAAGGATGATAATCTCTGTATTATTACCTCAAGGATAGTAATCTCAGCATTATTTCATCAATGATGGTAATCTAAATATTATTACGCCAAGGATGATAATCTCAGTGTTATTACCTCAAGGATGATAATCTCAGTATTATCTTCTCAAGGACGATAATGTCAGTATTCTTACTCCAAGGATGATAATCTCAGTATTATTACCTCAAGGATGGTAATCTCTGTATTATTACCCCAAGGATGATAATCTTAGTACTATTACCTCAAGGATGGTAATCTCTGTATTATTGCCCCAAAGATGATAATCTTAGTATTATTACCTCAAAGATGGTAATCTCAGCCCAATTACATCAATGATGGTAATCTCAGCATTATTACCTCAAGGATGGTAATCTCAACATTATTACGTCAATGATGATAATATCAGTGCTATAACCTCAAGGATGATAATCTCAGTATTAAACCTCAAGGATGGTAATCTCTCTATTATTACCCCAAGGATGATAATCTTAGTATTATTACCTCAAGGATGATAATCTCAGTATTGTTACCTCAAGGATGGTTACCTCAGTATTATTACATCAAGGACGATAATCTCAGTATTATTACCTCAAGGATGATAATCTCAGTATTATTACCTCAAGGATGGTAATCTCTGTATTATTACCCCAAGGATGATAATTTTAGTAATATTACCTCAAGGATGGTAATCTCTGTATTATTACCCCAAGGATGATAATCTCTGCATTATTACCTCAAGGATAGTAATCTCAGCATTATTTAATGAAGGGCGGCAATCGCAACAAAATTACGTCAAGGATGATAATTTCAGTGTTATTACCTCAAGGATGATAATCTTAGTATTATTACCCCAAGGATGATAACCTCACTATTATTACCTCAATTATGGTAATCTCGGTATTATTACCCCAAGAATGGTAATCTCAGTATTATTACCTCAAGGGTGGTAATCTCTATTATTACCCTAAGGATGATAATCTCCGTATTATTACCCCAAGGATGATAATCTTAGTATTATTACCTCAAGGATGGTAATCTCTGTATTACCCAAGGATGATAATCTCTTTATTATTACCTCAAGGATAGTAATCTCAGCATTATTTCATCAAGGATGGTAATCTCAATATTATTACGTCAAGGATGATAATCTAAGTGTTATTACCTCAAGGATGATAATCTCAGTATTATTACCCCAAGGATGATAATCTCAGTATTATTACCTCAATGATGGTAATCTCAGTATTATTGCCCCAAGGATGGTAATCTCAGTATTATTACCCCATGGATGATAATTTTAGTATTACTACCTCAAGGATGATAATCTCTGCATTATTACCCCAAGGATGATAATCTCTATATTATTACCTCAAGGATGATAATCTCAGTATTATTACCTCAAGGATGATATTCTCAGTATTATTACCTCAAGGATTATAATCTCAGTATTATTACGCCTAGGATAATAATATCAGTATTATTACCTCAAGGATGGGAATCTCTGTGTTATTATCGCAAGGATGGTAATCTGTGTATTACCCAAAAATGATAATCCCTATATTATTACCTCAAGGATAGTAATCTCAGCATTATTACATCAAGGATGGTAATATCAACATTATTACAACAAGGATGATAATCTCAGTATTACTACCTCAAGGTTGATATTCTCAGTATTATTACCTCAAGGAAGGTAATCTCTGTATGATTACCCCAAGGATGGTAATCTCTGTATTACCCCAAGGATGATAATCTTAGCATTATTACCTCAAGGATGGTAATCTCAACATTACTACCCCAAGGATGATAATCTCTGTATTATTCCCTCAAGTATAGTAATCTCAGCATTATTACATCAAGGATGGTAATATCAACATTATTACGTCAAGGATGATAATCTCAGTATTATTACCTCAAGGATGATATTCTCAGTATTATTACCTCAAGGATGGTAATCTCTGTATGATTACCCCAAGGATGGTAATCTCTGTATTACCCCAAGGATGATAATCTTAGCATATTACCTCAAGGATGGTAATCTCTGTATTACCCAAGGATGATAATCTCTGTATTATTACCTCAAGGATGATAATCTCTGCATTATTACCACAAGGATGATTATCTCTGTATTATTACCTCAAGATTGTTAATCTCAGTATTATTACCCCAAGGATGATAATCTCTGTATTATAACTTCAAGGATAGTAATCTCAGTATTATTTCATCAGATGGTAATCTCAACATTATTACGCCCAGAATGATAATTTTAGTATTATTACCTCAAGGATGATAATCTCTGCATTATTACCCGAAGGATGATGATCTCTGTATTATTACCTCCAGGATGATATTCTCAGTATTATTATCTCAAGGATGATAATCTCAGTATTATTACTCCAAAGATAATAATCTCAGTATTATTACCTCAAGGATGGTAACCTCTGTCTGATTACCCCAAGGATGGTAATCTCTGTAATTCCCCAAGGATGATAATCTTAGTATTATTACCTCAGGGATGGTAATCTCTGTATTACCCAAGGATGATAATCTCTGTATTGTTCCCTCAAGGATAGTAATCTCAGCATTATTACATCAAGGATGGTAATATCAACATTATTACGTCAAGGATGATAATCTCAGTATTATTACCTCAAGGTTGATATTCTCAGTATTATTACCTCAAGGAAGGTAATCTCTGTATGATTACCCCAAGGATGGTAATCTCTGTATTACCCCAAGGATGATAATATTAGTATTATTACTTCAAGGATGGTAATCTCTGTATTACCCAAGGATGATAATCTCTGTACTATTCCCTCAAGGATAATAATCTCAGCATTATTTCATCAAGGATGGTAATCACAATATTATTACGTCAAGGATGATAATCTCAGTGTTATTACCTCAAGGATGATAATCTCAGTATTGTTACCTCAAGGATGATAGTCTCAGTATTATTACCGCAAGGACGATAATCTCAGTATTATTATCCCAAGGACAATAATCTCAGTATTATTACCTCAAGGACGATAATCTCAGTATTATTACCTCAAGGATGGTAATCACTGTATTATTACCTCAAGGATCATAGTCTCAATATTATTACCTCACGGACGATAATCTCAGTATCATTACCTGATGGATGATAATTTTAGTATTATTACCTCAAGGATGATAATCTCTGCATTATTACCCCAAGGATGATTATCTCTTTATTATTACCTCAAGGATGATAATCTCTGTATTAAAACCCCAAGGATGATAATCTCTGTATTATTACAACAAGGATAGTAATCTCAGCATTATTTCATCAATGATGGTAATCTCAACATTATTACGCCAAGGATGATAATCTCAGTGTTATTACCTCAAGGATGATAATCTCTGTATTATTAACCCACAGATGATAATCTTTTCATCATTACCTCAAGGATGATAGTCTCAGTATTATCTTCTCAAGGACGATAATCTCAGTATTATTACTGCAAGGATGATAATCTCAGTAATATTACCTCAAGGATAATAATCTCAGTATTATTACCTCAAGGATGATTGTCTCAGTATTATTACCTCAAAGACTATAATCTCATAATTATTACCCCAAGGACAATAATCTCAGTATTATTACCTCAAGGATGGTAATCACTGTATTATTACCTCAAGGATGATTGTCTCATTATGATTACCACAAGGACGATAATCTCAGTATTATTACACCAAGGAGGATAATCTCAGTATTATTACCCCAAGGATGATAATCTCAGTATCATTTCCTCAATGATGGTAATCTCTGTATTTTTACCCCAGGGATGATAATTTTAGTATTATTACCTCAAGGATGATAATATCTGCATTATTACCCCAAGGATGATAATCTCTGTATTGTTCCCTCAAGGATAGTAATCTCAGCATTATTACATCAAGGATGGTAATATCAACATTATTACGTCAAGGATGATAATCTCAGTATTATTACCTCAAGGATGATATTCTCAGTATTATTAACTCAAGGATGGTAATCTCTGTCTGATTACCCCAAGGATGGTAATCTCTGTATTTCCACAAGGATGATAATCTTAGTATTATTACCTCAGGGATGGCAATCTCTGTATTACCCAAGGATGATAATCTCTGTATTATTACCTCAAGGATAGTAATCTCAGCATTATTTCATCAAGAATGGTAATCACAATATTATTACGTCAAGGATGATAATCTCAATGTTATTACCTCAAGGATGATAATCTCAGTATTATTACCTCAAGGATGATATTCTCAGTATTATTACCTCAAGGATGATAATCTCAGTATTATTACCCCGAGGATGATAATCTCAATATTATTACCTCAAGGATGGTAATCTCTGTATTATTACCCTAAGGATGGTAATCTCAACATTATTACCCCAAGGATGATAATCTTAGTATTATTACCTCAAGGATGGTAATCTCTGTATTACCCAAGGATGATAATCTCTTTATTATTACCTCAAGGATAGTAATCTCAGCATTATTTCATCTAGGATGGTAATCTCAACATTATTACGTCAAGGATGATAATCTCAGTATTATTACCTCAAGGATGATACTCTCAGTATTATTACCTCAAGGACGATAATCTCAGTATTATTACACCAAGGACAATAATTTCAGTATTATTAACTCAAGGACAATAATCTCAGTATTATTACCTCAAGGATGATAATCTCAGTATTATTACCTCAAGGATGGTAATCTCAGTATTATTACCCCAAGGATGATAATCTTAGTAATATTACATCAAGTATGGTAATCTCTGTATTATTACCCCAAAGATGATAATCTTAGTATTATTTCCTCAAGGATGGTAAGCTCAGCATAATTACATCAAGGATGGTAATCTCAACATTGTTACGTCAAATATGATAGTCTCAATATTATTACCTCAATGATGGTAATCTCTGTATTATTACCCCATGCATGATAATCTTAGTATAATTACCTCAAGGATGATAATCTCAACATTACTAACCCAAGGATGATAATCTCTGTTTTGTTCCCTCAAGGATAGTAATCTCAGCATTATTACATCAAGGATGGTAATATCAACATTATTACATCAAGGATGATAATCTCAGTATTATTACCCCAAGGATAATAATCTCAGTATTATTACCTCAAGGATGGTAACCTCTGTGTTATTACCCCAAGGATGGTAATCTCTGTATTATCCCAAGGATGATAATCTTAGTATTATTTCCTCAAGGATGGTAATCTCTGTATTACCCAAGGATGATAATCTCTGTATTATTACCTCAAGGATAGTAATCTCAGCATTATTTCATCAAGGATGGTAATCACAACATTATTACGTCAAGGATGATAATCTCAGTGTTATTAACTCAAAGATGATAATCTCAGTATTATTACCCCAAGGACGATAACCTCAGTATTATTACCTCAAGGATGGTGATCACTGTATTATTAACTCAAGGATGATTGTCTCAATATTATTACCACAAGGACGATAATCTCAGTATTATTACCCCAAGGAGCATAATCTCAGTATTATTACCCCAAGGATGATATTCTCAGTATTATTACCGCAATGATGGTAATCTCTGTATTATTACCCCATGGATGATAATCTTAGTATTATTACCTCAAAGATGATCATCTCTGCATTATTACCCCAAGGATGATAATCTCTGTATTGTTCCCTCAAGTATAGTAATCTCAGCATTATTACATCAAGGATGGTAATATCAACATTATTACGTCAAGGATGATAATCTCAGTATTATTACCTCAAGGATGATAATCTCAGTATTATTACCCCAAGGATGATAACCTCAGTATTATTACCTCAATGATGGTAATCTCAGTATTATTACCCCAAGGATGGTAATCTCAGTATTATTACCCCATGGATGATAATTATAGTATTATTACCGCAAGGATGATAATCTCTGCATTATTACCCCAAGGATGATAATCTCTATATTATTACCTCAAGGATGATAATCTCAGTATTATTAACTCAAGGATGATATTCTCAGTATTATTACCTCAAGGATGATAATCTCAGTATTATTACGCCAAGGATAATAATATCAGTATTATTACCTCAAGGATGGGAATCTCTGTGTTATTATCCGAAGGATGGTAATCTCTGTATTACCCAAAAATGATAATCCCTATATTATTACCTCAAGGATAGTAATCTCAGCATTATTACATCAAGGATGGTAATATCAACATTATTACAACAAGGATGATAATCTCAGTATTATTACCTCAAGGTTGATATTCTCAGTATTATTACCTCAAGGAAGGTAATCTCTGTATGATTACCCCAAGGATGGCAATCTCTGTATTATCCCAAGGATGATAATCTTAGTGTTATTACCTCAAGGATGGTAATCTCTGTATTACCCAAGGATGATAATCTCTGTATTACTACCTCAAGGATAGTAATCTCAGCATTATTTCATCAAGGATGGTAATCACAACATTATTACGTCAAGGATGATAATCTCAGTGTTATTAACTCAAGGATGATAATCTCAGTATTATTATCTCAAGGATGATAGTCTCAGTATTAATACCTCAAGGACGATAATCTCAGTATTATTACCCCAAGGACGATAACCTCAGTATTATTACCTCAAGGATGGTGATCACTGTATTATTACCTCAAGGATGATTGTCTCAATATTATTACCACAAGGACGATAATCTCAGTATTATTACCCCAAGGAGCATAATCTCAGTATTATTACCCCAAGGATGATATTCTCAGTATTATTACCGCAATGATGGTAATCTCTGTATTATTACCCCATGGATGATAATCTTAGTATTATTACCTCAAAGATGATAATCTCTGCATTATTACCCCAAGGATGATAATCTCTGTATTGTTCCCTCAAGGATAGTAATCTCAGCATCATTACATCAAGGATGGTAATATCAACATTATTACGTCAAGGATGATAATCTCAGTATTATTACCTCAAGGATGATAATCTCAGTATTATTACCCCAAGGATGATAACCTCAGTATTATTACCTCAATGATGGTAATCTCAGTATTATTACCCCAAGGATGGTAATCGCAGTATTATTACCCCATGGATGATAATTATAGTATTATTACCTCAAGGATGATTATCTCTGCATTATTACCCCAAGGATGATAATCTCTATATTATTACCTCAAGGATGATAATCTCAGTATTATTAACTCAAGGATGATATTCTCAGTATTATTACCTCAAGGATGATAATCTCAGTATTATTACGCCAAGGATAATAATATCAGTATTATTACCTCAAGGATGGGAATCTCTGTGTTATTATCCGAAGGATGGTAATCTCTGTATTACCCAAAAATGATAATCCCTATATTATTACCTCAAGGATAGTAATCTCAGCATTATTACATCAAGGATGGTAATATCAACATTATTACAACAAGGATGATAATCTCAGTATTATTACTTCAAGGTTGATATTCTCAGTATTATTACCTCAAGGAAGGTAATCTCTGTATGATTACCCCAAGGATGGCAATCTCTGTATTACCCCAAGGATGATAATATTAGTATTATTACTTCAAGGATGGTAATCTCTGTATTACCCAAGGATGATAATCTCTGTATTATTACCTCAAGGATAGTAATCTCAGCATTATTTCATCAAGGATGGTAATCACAATATTATTACGTCAAGAATGATAATCCCAGTGTTATTACCTCAAGGATGATAATCTCAGTATTGTTACCTCAAGGATGATAGTCTCAGTATTATTACCGCAAGGACGATAATCTCAATATTATTATCCCATGGACAATAATCTCAGTACTATTACCTCAAGGACGATAATCTCAGTATTATTACCTCAAGGATGGTAATCACTGTATTATTACCTTAAGGATGATAGTCTCAATATTATTACCTCACGGACGGTAATCTCAGTATTATTACCTGATGGATGATAATCTTAGTATTATTACCTCAAGGATGATAATCTCTGCATTATTACCCCAAGGATGATTATCTCTTTATTATTACCTCAAGGATGATAATCTCTGTATTATTACCCCAAGGATGATAATCTCTGTATTATTACCTCAAGGATAGTAATCTCAGCATTATTTCATCAATGATGGTAATCTCAACATTATTACGCCAAGGATGATAATCTCAGTGTTATTACGTCAAGGATGATAATCTCTGTAGTATTAACCAAAAGATGATAATCTTTTTATTATTACCTCAAGGATGATAGTCTCAGTATTATCTTCTCAAGGACGATAATCTCAGTATTATTACTGCAAGGATGATAATCTCAGTAATATTACCTCAAGGATAATAATCTCAGTATTATTACCTCAAGGATGATAGTCTCAGTATTATTACCTCAAGGACGATAATCTCATAATTATTACCCCGAGGACAATAATCTCAGTATTATTACCTCAAGGATGATTGTCTCATTATGATTACCACAAGGACGATAATCTCAGTATTATTACACCAAGGACGATAATCTCAGTATTATTACCCCAAGGATGATAATCTCAGTATCATTTCCTCAATGATGGTAATCTCTGTATTTTTACCCCAGGGATGATAATTTTAGTATTAGTACCTCAAGGATGATAATATCTGCATTATTACCCCAAGGATGATAATCTCTGTATTGTTCCCTCAAGGATAGTAATCTCAGCATTATTACATCAAGGATGGTAATATCAACATTATTACGTCAAGGATGATAATCTCAGTATTATTACCTCAAGGATGATATTCTCTGTATTATTAACTCAAGGATGGTAATCTCTGTCTGATTACCCCAAGGATGGTAATCTCTGTATTTCCACAAGGATGATAATCTCTGTATTATTACCTCAAGGATAGTAATCTCAGCATTATTTCATCAAGGATGGTAATCACAATATTATTACGTCAAGGATGATAATCTCAGTATTATTACCCCGAGGATGATAATCTCAATATTATTACCTCAAGGATGGTAATCTCTGTATTATTACCCTAAGGATGGTAATCTCAACATTATTACCCCAAGGATGATAATCTTAGTAATATTACATCAAGTATGGTAATCTCTGTATTATTACCCCAAAGATGATAATCTTAGTATTATTTCCTCAAGGATGGTAAACTCAGCATAATTACATCAAGGATGGTAATCTCAACATTGTTACGTCAAATATGATAATCTCAATATTATTACCTCAATGATGGTAATCTCTGTATTATTACCCCATGGATGATAATCTTATTATAATTACCTCAAGGATGATAATCTCAACATTACTACCCCAAAGATGATAATCTCTGTATTGTTCCCTCAAGGATAGTAATCTCAGCATTGTTACATCAAGGATGGTAATATCAACATTATTACGTCAAGGATGATAATCTCAGTATTATCACCTCAAGGATGATATTCTCAGTATTATTACCTCAAGGATGGTAATCTCTGTATGATTACCCCAAGGATGGTAATCTCTGTATTACCCCAAGGATGATAATCTCTGTATTATTTCCTCAAGGATGATAATCTCTGCATTATTACCACAAGGATGATTATCTCTGTATTATTACCTCAATGATGTTAATCTCAGTATTATTACCCCAAGGATGATAATCTCTGTATTATTACCTCAAGGATAGTAATCTCAGCATTATTACATCAACGATGGTAATGTCAACATTATTACGTCAAGGATGATAATCTCAGTGTTATTACCTCAAAGATGATAATCTCAGTATTATTACCTCAAGGATGATATTCTCAGTATTATTATCTCAAGGATGATAATCTCAGTATTATTAGCCCAAGGATAATAAACTCAGTATTATTACCTCAAGGATGGTAACCTCTGTGTTATTACCCCAAGGATGGTAATCTCTGTATTATCCCAAGGATGATAATCTTAGTATTATTACCTCAAGGATGGTAATCTCTGTATTACCCAAGGATGATAATCTCTGTATTATTACCTCAAGGATAGTAATCTCAGCATTATTTCATCAAGGATGGTAATCACAACATTATTACGTCAAGGATGATAATCTCAGTGTTATTACCTCAAGGATGATAATATCAGTATTATTATCTCAAGGATGATAGTCTCAGTATTATTACCTCAAGGACGATAATCTCAGTATTATTACCCCAAGGACGATAACCTCAGTATTATTACCTCAAGGATGGTGATCACTGTATTATTACCTCAAGGATGATTGTCTCAATATTATTACCACAAGGACGATAATCTCAGTGTTATTACCTCAAGGATGATAATCTCAGTATTGTTACCTCAAGGATGATAGTCTCAGTATTATTACCGCAAGGATGATAATCTCAGTATTACTATCCCAAGAAAAATAATCTCAGTATTATTACCTCAAGGATGATAATCTCAGTATTATTACCTCAAGGATGGTAATCACTGTATTATTACCTCAAGGATGATAGTCCCAATATTATTACCAAAAGGACGATAATCTCAGTATTATTACTGCAAGGATGATAATCTCAGTAATATTACCTCAAGGATAATAATCTCAGTATTATTACCTCAAGGATGATAGTCTCAGTATTATTACCTCAAGGACGATAATCTCATAATTATTACCCCGAGGACAATAATCTCAGTATTATTACCTCAAGGATGGTAATCACTGTATTATTACCTCAAGGATGATTGTCTCATTATGATTACCACAAGGACGATAATCTCAGTATTATTACACCAAGGACGATAATCTCAGTATTATTACCCCAAGGATGATAATCTCAGTATCATTTCCTCAATGATGGTAATCTCTGTATTTTTACCCCAGGGATGATAATTTTAGTATTATTACCTCAAGGATGATAATATCTGCATTATTACCCCAAGGATGATAATCTCTGTATTGTTCCCTCAAGGATAGTAATCTCAGCATTATTACATCAAGGATGGTAATATCAACATTATTACATCAAGGATGATAATCTCAGTATTATTACCTCAAGGATGATATTCTCAGTATTATTAACTCAAGGATGGTAATCTCTGTCTGATTACCCCAAGGATGGTAATCTCTGTATTTCCACAAGGATGATAATCTCTGTATTATTACCTCAAGGATAGTAATCTCAGCATTATTTCATCAAGGATGGTAATCACAATATTATTACGTCAAGGATGATAATCTCAATGTTATTACCTCAAGGATGATAATCTCAGTATTATTACCTCAAGGATGATATTCTTAGTATTATTACCTCAAAGATGATAATCTCAGTATTATTACCCCGAGGATGATAATCTCAATATTATTACCTCAAGGATGGTAATCTCTGTATTATTACCCTAAGGATGGTAATCTCAACATTATTACCCCAAGGATGATAATCTTAGTAATATTACATCAAGTATGGTAATCTCTGTATTATTACCCCAAAGATGATAATCTCAGTATTATTACCTCAAGGATGATAATCTCTGTATTATTACCTCAAGGATAGTGATCTCAGTGTTATTACATCAAGGATAATAATCTCAACATTATTACGTCAAAGATGATAGTCTCAGTGTTATTACCTCCAGAATACTAATCTCAGTATTATTACCACAAGGATGATAGTCTCAGTATTATCTTCTCAAGGACGATAATCTCAGTATTATTACTCCAAGGATGATGATCTCAGTATTATTACATCAAGGATGGTAATCTCTATATTATTACCCCGAGGATGATAATCTTAGTATTATTACCTCAATGATGGTAATCTCAGCATAATTACATCAAGGATGGTAATCTCAGCATTATTACCCCAAGGATGGTAATCTCAACATTATTACATCAATGATGATAATATCAGTGATATAACCTCAAGGATGATAATCTCACTATTATTACCTCAAGGATGGTAATCTCTGTATTATTAACCCAAGGATGATAATCTTAGTGTTATTACCTCAAGGATGGTAATCTCTCTATTATTACCCCAAGGATGATAATCTTAGTATTATTACCTCAAGGATGATAATCTCAGTATTGTTACCTCAAGGATGGTAACCTCAGTATTATTACTTCAAGGACGATAATCTCAGTATTATTACCTCAAGGATGATAATCTCAGTATTATTACCTCAAGGATGGTAATCTCTATTATTACCCAAGGATGATAATTTTAGTAATATTACATCAAGGATGGTAATCTCTGTATTATTACCCCAAGGATGATAATCTCTGCATTATTACCTCAAGGATAGTAATCTCAGTATTATTTAATGAAGGATGGTAATCTCAACATTATTACGTCAAGGATGATAATTTCAGTTTTATTACCTCAAGGACGATAATCTTAGTATTATTACCCCAAGGATGATAACCTCAGTATAATTACCTCAATGATGGTAATCTCTGTATTGTTAACCCAAGATATGGTAATCTCAGTATTATTACCTCAAGGAAGGTAATCTCTATTATTACCCTAAGGATGATAATCTCTGTATTATTACCCCAAGGATGATAATCTTAGTATTTTTACCACAATGATGGTAATCTCTGCATTACCCAAGGATGATATTCTCTTTATTATTACCTCAAGGATAGTAATCTAAGCATTATTTCATCAAGGATGGTAATCTCAATATTATTACGTCAAGGATGATAATCTAAGTGTTATTACCTCAAGGATGATAATCTCAGTATTATTACCCACAGGATGATAATCTCAGTATTATTACCTCAATGATGGTAATCTCTGTATTATTACCCCAAGGATGGAAATCTCAGTATTATTACACCATGGAAGATAATTTTAGTATTATTACCTCAAGAATGATAATCTCTGCATTATTACCACAAGGATGATAATCTCTGTATTACCCAAGGATGATAATCTCTTTATTATTACCTCAAGGATAGTAATCTCAGCATTATTTCATCAAGGATGGTAATCTCAATATTATTACGTCAAGGATGATAATTTAAGTGTGATTACCTCAAAGATGATAATCTCAGTATAATTACACAAAGGATGATAATCTCAGTATTATTACCTCAATGATGGTAATCTCAGTATTATTACCCCAAGGATGGTAATCTCAGTATTATTACCCCATGGATGATAATTTTAGTATTATTACCTCAAGGAAGATAATCTCTGCATTATTACCCCAGGAATGATAATCTCTATATTATTACCTCAAGGATGATAATCTCAGTATTATTACCTCAAGGATGATATTCTCAGTATTATTACCTCAAGGATGATAATCTCAGTATTATTACGCCAAGGATAATAATATCAGTATTATTACCTCAAGGATGGGAATCTCTGTGTTATTATCCCAAGAATGGTAATCTCTGTATTACCCAAGGATGATAATCCCTATATTATTACCTCAAGGATAGTAATCTCAGCATTATTACATCAAGGATGGGAATATCAACATTATTATAACAAGGATGATAATCTCAGTATTATTACCTCAAGGTTGATATTCTCAGTATTATTACCTCAAGGAAGGTAATCTCTGTATGATTACCCCAAGGATGGTAATCTCTGTATTACCCCAAGGATGATAATATTAGTATTATTACTTCAAGGATGGTAATCTCTGTATTACCCAAGGATGATAATCTTTGTATTATTACCTCAAGGATAGTAATCTCAGCATTATTTCGTCAAGGATGGTAATCACAATATTATTACATCAAGGATGATAATCCCAGTGTTATTACCTCAAGGATGATAATCTCAGTATTGTTACCTCAAGGATGATAGTCTCAGTATTATTACCGCAAGGATGATAATCTCAGTATTATTATCCCAAGGACAATAATCTCAGTATTATTACCTCAAGGACGATAATCTCAGTATTATTACCTCAAGGATGGTAATCACTGTATTATTACCTCAAGGATGATAGCCTCAATATTATTACCTCACGGACGATAATCTCAGTATTATTACCTGATGGATGATAATCTTAGTATTATTACCTCAAGGATGATAATCTCTGCATTATTACCCCAAGGATGATTATCTCTGTATTATTACCTCAAGGATGATAATCTCTATATTATTACCCCAAGGATGATAATCTCTGTATTATTACCTCAAGGATAGTAATCTCAGCATTATTTCATCAATGATGGTAATCTGAACATTATAATGCCAAGGATGATAATCTCAGTGTTATTACCTCAAGGATGATAATCTCTGTATTATTAACCCAAAGATGATATTCTTTTTATTATTACCTCAAGGATGATAGTCTCAGTATTATTACCTCAAGGATGATATTCTCAGTATTATTACCTCAAGGATGATAATCTCAGTATTATTACCCCAAGGATAATAATCTCAGTAAAATTACCTCAAGGATGGTAATCTCTGTGTTATTATCCCAAGAATGGTAATCTCTGTATTATCCCAAGGATGATAATCTTAGTATTATTACCTCAAGGATGGTAATCTCTGCATTACCCAAGGATGATAATCCCTGTATTATTACCTCTAGGATAGTAATCTCAGCATTATTTCATCAAGGATGGTAATCACAACATTATTTCGTCAAGGATGATAATCTCAGTGTTATTACCTCAAGCATGATAATCTCAGTATTATTACCTCAAGGATGATGGTCTCAGTATTATTACCTCAAGGACGATAATCTCAGTATTATTACCCCAAGAATGATAATCTCAGTATTATTACCACAAGGACAATAATCTCAGTAATATTACCTCAAGGATGGTAATCTCTATTATTACTCTAAGGATGATAATCTCCATATTATTACCCAAAGGATGATAATCTTAGTATTATTACCTCAAGGATCGTAATCTTTGTATTACCCAAGGATGATAATCTCTTTATTATTACCTCAAGGATAGTAATCTCAGCATTATTTCATCAAGGATGGTAATCTCAATATTATTACGTCAAGGATGATAATCTAAGTGTTATTACCTCAAGGATCATAATCTCAGTATTATTACCCCAAGGATGATAATCTCAGTATTATTACCTCAATGATGGTAATCTCAGTATTATTACACCATGGATGATAATTTTAGTATTATTACCTCAAGGAAGATAATCTCTGCATTATTACCCCAAGAATGATAATCTCTATATTATTACCTCAAGGATGATAATCTCAGTATTATTACCTCAAGGATGATAATCTCAGTATTATTACCTCAAGGATGATATTCTCAGTATTATTACCTCAAGGATGATAATCTCAGTATTTTTACACCAAGGATAATAATATCAGTATTATTACCTCAAGGATGGGAATCTCTGTGTTATTATCCCAAGGATGGTAATCTCTGTATTACCCAAGGATGATAATCCCTATATTATTACCTCAAGGATAGTAATCTCAGCATTATTTCATCAATGATGGTAATCTAAACATTATAACGCCAAGGATGATAATCTCAGTGTTATTACCTCAAGGATGATAATCTCTGTATTATTAACCCAAAGATGATAATCTTAGTATTATTACCTCAAGGACGATAATCTCAGTATTATTACCTCAAGGATGGTAATCACTGTATTATTACCTCAAGGATGATTGTCTCATTATGATTACCACAAGGATGATAATCTCGGTATTATTACCCCAAGGTCGATAATCTCAGTATTATTACCCCAAGGATGATAATCTCAGTATTATTTCCTCAATGATGGTAATCTCTGTATTTTTACCTCAGGGATGATAATTTTAGTATTATTACCTCAAGGATGATAATCTCAGTATTATTTCCTCAATGATGGTAATCTCTGTATTTTTACCTCAGGGATGATAATTTTAGTATTATTACCTCAAGGATGATAATATCTGCATTATTACCCCAAGGATGATAATCTCTGTATTGTTCCCTCAAGGATAGTAATCTCAGCATTATTACATCAAGGATGGCAATATCAACATTATTACATCAAGGATGATAATCTCAGTATTATTACCTCAAGGATGATATTCTCAGTATTATTACCTCAAGGATGGTAATCTCTGTATGATTACCCCAAGGATGGTAATCTCTGTATTTCCCCAAGGATGATAATCTTTGTATTATTACCTCAGGGATGGCAATCTCTGTATTACCCAAGGATGATAATCTCTGTATTATTACCTCAAGAATAGTAATCTCAGCATTATTTCATCAAGGATGGTAATCACAATATTATTACATCAACGATGATAATCTCAATGTTATTACCTCAAGGATGATAATCTCAGTATTATTACCTCAAGGATGATATTCTCAGTATTATTACCTCAAGGATGATAATCTCAGTATTATTACTCCGAGGATGATAATCTCAGTATTATTACCTCAAGGATGGTAATCTCTGTATTATTAACCTAAGGATGGTAATCTCAACATTATTACCCCAAGGATGATAATCTTAGTATTATTACCTCAATGATGGTAATCTCAGCATAATTACATCAAGGATGGTGTTCTCAGCATTAGTACCCCAAGGATGTTAATCTCAACATTATTACGTCAATGATGATAATATCAGTGATATAACCTCAAGGATGATAATCTCACTATTATTACCTCAAGGATGGTAATCTCTATTATTAACCCAAGGATGATAATCTTAGTATTATTACCTCAAGGATGGTAATCTCTCTATTATTACCCCAAGGATGATAATCTTAGTATTATTACCTCAAGGATGATAATCTCAGTATTATTACCTCAAGGATGGTAATCTCTGTATTATTACCCAAGGATGATAATTTTAGTAATATTACCTCAAGGATGGTAATCTCTGTATTATTACCCAAAGGATGATAATCTCTGCATTATTACCTCAAGGATAGTAATCTCAGTATTATTTAATGAAGGATGGTAATCTCAACATTATTACGTCAAGGATGATAATTTCAGGTTTATTACCTCAAGGACGATAATCTTAGTATTATTACCCCAAGGATGATAACCTCAGTATTATTACCTCAATGATGGTAATCTCCGTATTATTAACCCAAGATATGGTAATCTCAGTATTATTACCTCAAGGAAGGTAATCTCTATTATTACCCTAAGGAAGATAATCTCTGTATTATTAACCCAAGGATGATAATCTTAGTATTATTACCACAATGATGGTAATCTCTGCATTACCCAAGGATGATAATCTCTTTATTATTACCTCAAGGATAGTAATCTCAGCATTATTTCATCAAGGATGGTAATCTCAATATTATTACGTCAAGGATGATAATCTAAGTGTTATTACCTCAAGGATGATAATCTCAGTATTATTACCCCAAGGATGATAATCTCAGTATTATTACCTCAATGATGGTAATCTCTGTATTATTACCCCAAAGATGGTAATCTCAGTATTATTACAACATGTAAGATAATTTTAGTAATATTACATCAAGGATGGTAATCTCTGTATTATTACCCCAAGGATGATAATCTCTGCATTATTACCTCAAGGATAGTAATCTCAGTATTATTTAATGAAGGATGGTAATCTCAACATTATTACGTCAAGGATGATAATTTCAGTTTTATTACCTCAAGGATGATAATCTTAGTATTATTACCCCAAGGATGATAACCTCAGTATTATTACCTCAATGATGGTAATCTCTGTATTATTAACCCAAGATATGGTAATCTCAGTATTATTACCTCAAGGAAGGTAATCTCTATTATTACCCCAAGGATGATAATCTTTGTATTATTACCACAATGATGGTAATCTCTGCATTACCCAAAGATGATAATCTCTTTATTTATTACCTCAAGGATAGTAATCTCAGCGTTATTTCATCAAGGATGGTAATCTCAATATTATTACGTCAAGGATGATAACCTAAATGTTATTACCTCAAGGATGATAATCTCAGTATTATTACCCCAAGGATGATAATCTCAGTATTATTACCTCAATGATGGTAATCTCAGTATTATTACCCCAAGGATGGTAATCTCAGTATTATTACCCCATGGATGATAACTTTAGTATTATTACCTCAAGGAAGATAATCTCTGCATTATTACCCCAAGAATGATAATCTCTATATTATTACCTCAAGGATGATTATCTCAGTATTATTACCTCAAGGATGATATTCTCAGTATTATTACCTCAAGGATGATAATCTCAGTATTATTATGCCAAGGATAATAATATCAGTATTATTACCTCAAGGATGGGAATCTCTGTGTTATTATCCCAAGGATGGTAATCTCTGTATTACCCAAGGATGATAATCCCTATATTATTACCTCAAGGATAGTAATCTCAGCATTATTACATCAAGGATGGTAATATCAACATTATTACAACAAGGATGATAATCTCAGTATTATTACCTCAAGGTTGATATTCTCAGTATTATTACCTCAAGGAAGCTAATCTCTGTATGATTACCCCAAGGATGGTAATCTCTGTATTTTTACCCCAGGGATGACAATTTTAGTATTATTACCTCAAGGATGATAATATCTGCATTATTACCGCAAGGATGATAATCTCTGTATTGTTCCCTCAAGGATAGTAATCTCAGCATTATTACATCAAGGATGGCAATATCAACATTATTACGTCAAGGATGATAATCTCAGTATTATTACCTCAAGGATGATATTCTCAGTATTATTACCTCAACGATGGTAATCTCTGTATGATTACCACAAGGATGGTAATCTCTGTATTTCACCAAGGATGATAATCTTTGTATTATTACCTCAGGGATGGCAATCTCTGTATTACCCAAGGATGATAATCTCTGTATTATTACCTCAAGGATAGTAATCTCAGCATTATTTCATCAAGGATGGTAATCACAATATTATTACCTCAAGGATGATAATCTCAGTATTATTACCCCGAGGATGATAATCTCAGTATTATTACCTCAAGGATGGTAATCTCTGTATTATTACCTAAGGATGGTAATCTCAACATTATTACCCCAAGGATGATAATCTTAGTATTATTACCTCAAGGATGGTAATCTCAACATTATTACGTCAATGATGATAATATCAGTGATATAACCTCAAGGATGATAATCTCACTATTTTTACCTCAAGGATGGTAATCTCTGTATTATTAACCCAAGGATGATAATCTTAGTATTATTACCTCAAGGATGATAATCTCAGTATTGTTACCTCAAGGATGGTAACCTCAGTATTATTACTTCAAGGACAATAATCTCAGTATTGTTACCTCAAGGATGATAATCTCAGTATTATTACCTCAAGTATGGTAATCTCTGTATTATTACCCAAGGATGATAATTTTAGTAATATTACCTCAAGGATGGTAATCTCTGTATTATTACCCCAAGGATGATAATCTCTGCATTATTACCTCAAGGATAGTAATCTCAGTATTATTTAATGAAGGATGGTAATCTCAACATTATTACATCAAGGATGATAATTTCAGTTTTATTACCTCAAGGACGATAATCTTAGTATTATTACCCCAAGGATGATAACCTCAGTATTATTACCTCAATGATGGTAATCTCTGTATTATTAACCCAAGATATGGTAATCTCAGTATTATTACCTCAAGGAAGGTAATGTCTATTATTACCCTAAGGATGATAATCTCTGTATTATTAACCCAAGGATGATAATCTTAGTATTATTACGACAATGATGGTAATCTCTGCATTAGCCAAGGATGATAATCTCTTTATTATTACCTCAAGGATAGTAATCTCAGCATTATTTCATCAAGGATGGTAATCTCAATATTATTACATCAAGGATGATAATCTAAGTGTTATTACCTCAAGGATGATAATCTCAGTATTATTACCCCAAGGATGATAATCTCAGTATTATTACCTCAATGATGGTAATCTCTGTATTATTACCCCAAAGATGGTAATCTCAGTATTATTACAACATGTAAGATAATTTTAGTAATATTACCTCAAGGATGGTAATCTCTGTATTATTACCCCAAGGATGATAATCTCTGCATTATTACCTCAAGGATAGTAATCTCAGTATTATTTAATGAAGGATGGTAATCTCAACATTATTACGTCAAGGATGATAATTTCAGTTTTATTACCTCAAGGATGATAATCTTAGTATTATTACCCCAAGGATGATAACCTCAGTATTATTACCTCAATGATGGTAATCTCTGTATTATTAACACAAGATATGGTAATCTCAGTATTATTACCTCAAGGAAGGTAATCTCTATTATTACCCTAAGGATGATAATCTCTGTATTATTACCCCAAGGATGATAATCTTTGTATTATTACCACAATGATGGTAATCTCTGCATTACCCAAGGATGATAATCTCTTTATTATTACCTCAAGGATAGTAATCTCAACGTTATTTCATCAAGGATGGTAATCTCGATATTATTACGTCAAGGATGATAATCTAAATGTTATTACCTCAAGGATGATAATCTCAGTATTATTACCCCAAGGATGATAATCTCAGTATTATTACCTCAATGATGGTAATCTCAGTATTATTACCCCAAGGATGGTAATCTCAGTATTATTACCCCATGGATGATAACCTTAGTATTATTACCTCAAGGAAGATAATCTCTGCATTATTACCCCAAGAATGATAATCTCTATATTATTACCTCAAGGATGATTATCTCAGTATTATTACCTCAAGGATGATATTCTCAGTATTATTACCTCAAGGATGATAATCTCAGTATTATTACGCCAAGGATAATAATATCAGTATTATTACCTCAAGGATGGGAATCTCTGTGTTATTATCCCAAGGATGGTAATCTCTGTATTACCCAAGGATGATAATCCCTATATTATTACCTCAAGGATAGTAATCTCAGCATTATTACATCAAGGATGGTAATATCAACATTATTACAACAAGGATGATAATCTCAGTATTATTACCTCAAGGTTGATATTCTCAGTATTATTACCTCAAGGAAGCTAATCTCTGTATGATTACCCCAAGGATGGTAATCTCTGTATTTTTACCCCAGGGATGACAATTTTAGTATTATTACCTCAAGGATGATAATATCTGCATTATTACTGCAAGGATGATAATCTCTGTATTGTTCCCTCAAGGATAGTAATCTCAGCATTATTACATCAAGGATGGCAATATCAACATTATTACGTCAAGGATGATAATCTCAGTATTATTACCTCAAGGATGATATTCTCAGTATTATTACCTCAAGGATGGTAATCTCTGTATGATTACCCCAAGGATGGTAATCTCTGTATTTCCCCAAGGATGATAATCTTTGTATTATTACCTCAGGGATGGCAATCTCTGTATTACCCAAGGATGATAATCTCTGTATTATTACCTCAAGGATAGTAATCTCAGCATTATTTCATCAAGGATGGTAATCACAATATTATTACCTCAAGGATGATAATCTCAGTATTATTACCCCGAGGATGATAATCTCAGTATTATTACCTCAAGGATGGTAATCTCTGTATTATTACCTAAGGATGGTAATCTCAACATTATTACCCCAAGGATGATAATCTTAGTATTATTACCTCAAGGATGGTAATCTCAGCATAATTACCCCAAGGATGGTAATCTCAACATTATTACGTCAATGATGATAATATCAGTGATATAACCTCAAGGATGATAATCTCACTATTTTTACCTCAAGGATGGTAATCTCTGTATTATTAACCCAAGGATGATAATCTTAGTATTATTACCTCAAGGATGATAATCTCAGTATTGTTACCTCAAGGATGGTAACCTCAGTATTATTACTTCAAGGACAATAATCTCAGTATTATTACCTCAAGGATGATAATCTCAGTATTAATACCTCAAGGATGGTAATCTCTGTATTATTACCCAAGGATGATAATTTTAGTAATATTACCTCAAGGATGGTAATCTCTGTATTATTACCCCAAGGATGATAATCTCTGCATTATTACCTCAAGGATAGTAATCTCAGTATTATTTAATGAAGGATGGTAATCTCACCATTATTACATCAAGGATGATAATTTCAGTTTTATCACCTCAAGGACGATAATCTTAGTATTATTACCCCAAGGATGATAACCTCAGTATTATTACCTCAATGATGGTAATCTCTGTATTATTAACCCAAGATATGGTAATCTCAGTATTATTACCTCAAGGAAGGTAATGTCTATTATTACCCTAAGGATGATAATCTCTGTATTATTAACCAAAGGATGATAATCTTAGTATTATTACGACAATGATGGTAATCTCTGCATTACCCAAGGATGATAATCTCTTTATTATTACCTCAAGGATAGTAATCTCAGCATTATTTCATCAAGGATGGTAATCTCAATATTATTACATCAAGGATGATAATCTAAGTGTTATTACCTCAAGGATGATAATCTCAGTATTATTACCCCAAGGATGATAATCTCAGTATTATTACCTCAATGATGGTAATCTCTGTATTATTACCCCAAGGATGGTAATCTCAGTATTATTACAACATGTAAGATAATTTTAGTAATATTACCTCAAGGATGGTAATCTCTGTATTATTACCCCAAGGATGATAATCTCTGCATTATTACCTCAAGGATAGTAATCTCAGTATTATTTAATGAAGGATGGTAATCTCAACATTATTACGTCAAGGATGATAATTTCAGTTTTATTACCTCAAGGATGATAATCTTAGTATTATTACCCCAAGGATGATAACCTCAGTATTATTACCTCAATGATGGTAATCTCTGTATTATTAACACAAGATATGGTAATCTCAGTATTATTACCTCAAGGAAGGTAATCGCTATTATTGCCCTAAGGATGATAATCTCTGTATTATTACCCCAAGGATGATAATCTTTGTATTATTACCACAATGATGGTAATCTCTGCATTACCCAAGGATGATAATCTCTTTATTATTACCTCAAGGATAGTAATCTCAGCGTTATTTCATCAAGGATGGTAATCTCAATATTATTACGTCAAGGATGATAATCTAAGTGTTATTACCTCAAGGATGATAATGTCAGTATTATTGCCCCAAGGATGATAATCTCAGTATTATTACCTCAATGATGGTAATCTCAGTATTATTACCCCAAGGATGGTAATCTCAGTATTATTACCCCATGGATGATAATTTTAGTATTATTACCTCAAGGAAGATAATCTCTGCATTATTACCCCAAGAAGGATAATCTCAGTATTATTACCTCAAGGATGATATTCTCAGTATTATTACCTCAAGGATGATAATCTCAGTATTATTACGCCAAGGATAATAATATCAGTATTATTACCTCAAGGATGGGAATCTCTGTGTTATTATCCCAAGGATGGTAATCTCTGTATTACCCAAGGATGATAATCCCTATATTATTACCTCAAGGATAGTAATCTCAGCATTATTACATCAAGGATGGTAATATCAACATTATTACAACAAGGATGATAATCTCAGTATTATTACATCAAGGTTGATATTCTCAGTATTATTACCTCAAGGAAGCTAATCTCTGTATGATTACCCCAAGGATGGTAATCTCTGTATTTTTACCCCAGGGATGACAATTTTAGTATTATTACCTCAAGGATGATAATATCTGCCTTTTTACCCCAAGGATGATAATCTCTGTATTGTTCCCTCAAGGATAGTAATCTCAGCATTATTACATCAAGGATGGCAATATCAACATTATTACGTCAAGGATGATAATCTCAGTATTATTACCTCAAGGATGATATTCTCAGTATTATTACCTCAAGGATGGTAATCTCTGTATGATTACCCCAAGGATGGTAATCTCTGTATTTCCCCAAGGATGATAATCTTTGTATTATTACCTCAGGGATGGCAATCTCTGTATTACCCAAGGATGATAATCTCTGTATTATTACCTCAAGGATAGTAATCTCAGCATTATTTCATCAAGGATGGTAATCACAATATTATTACCTCAAGGATGATAATCTCAGTATTATTACCCCGAGGATGATAATCTCAGTATTATTACCTCAAGGATGGTATTCTCTGTATTATTACCTAAGGATGGTAATCTCAACATTATTACCCCAAGGATGATAATCTTAGTATTATTACCTCAAGGATGGTAATCTCAGCATAATTACATCAAGGATGGTAATCTCAGCATTATTACCACAAGGATGGTAATCTCAACATTATTACGTCAATGATGATAATATCAGTGATATAACCTCAAGGATGATAATCTCACTATTTTTACCTCAAGGATGGTAATCTCTGTATTATTAACCCAAGGATGATAATCTTAGTATTATTACCTCAAGGATGATAATCTCAGTATTGTTACCTCAAGGATGGTAACCTCAGTATTATTACTTCAAGGACGATAATCTCAGTATTATTACCTCAAGGATGATAATCTCAGTATTATTACCTCAAGGATGGTAATCTCTGTATTATTACCCAAGGATGATAATTTTAGTAATATTACCTCAAGGATGGTAATCTCTGTATTATTACCCCAAGGATGATAATCTCTGCATTATTACCTCAAGGATAGTAATCTCAGTATTATTTAATGAAGGATGGTAATCTCAACATTATTACATCAAGGATGATAATTTCAGTTTTATTACCTCAAGGACGATAATCTTAGTATTATTACCCCAAGGATGATAACCTCAGTATTATTACCTCAATGATGGTAATCTCTGTATTATTAACCCAAGATATGGTAATCTCAGTATTATTACCTCAAGGAAGGTCATCTCTATTATTACCCTAAGGATGATAATCTCCGTATTATTACCCCAAGGATGAAAATCTTAGTATTATTACCACAATGATGGTAATCTCTGCATTACCCAAGGATGATAATCTCTTTATTATTACCTCAAGGATAGTAATCTCAGCATTATTTCATCAAGGATGGTAATCTCAATATTATTACGTCAAGGATGATAATCTAAGTGTTATTACCCCAAGGATGATAATCTCAGTATAATTACCTCAAGGGTGGTAATCTCTGTATTAATACCCTAACGATGGTAATCTCAACATTATTACCCCAAGGATGATAATCTTAGTATTATTACCTCAAGGATGGTAATATCTGTATTACCCAAGGATGATAATCTCTTTATTATTACCTCAAGGATAGTAATCTCAGCATTATTTCATCAAGGATGGTAATCTCAACATTATGACGTCAAGGATGATAATCTCAGTATTATTACCTCAAGGATGATACTCTCAGTATTACTACCTCAAGGATGATAATCTCAGTATTATTACACCAAGGACAATAATCTCAGTATTATTACCTCAAGGACAATAATCTCAGTATTATTACCTCAAAGAAGATAATCTCAGTATTATTAACCCAAGGATGATAATCTTAGTATTATTACCACAATGATGGTAATCTCTGCATTACCCAAGGATGATAATATCTTTATTAATACCTCAAGGATAGTAATCTCAGCATTATTTCATCAAGGATGGTAATCTCAATATTATTACGTCAAGGATGATAATCTAAGTGTTATTACCTCAAGGATGATAGTCTCAGTATTATTACCCCAAGGATGATAATCTCAGTATTATTACCTCAATGATGGTAATCACAGTATTATTACCCCAAGGATGGTAATCTCAGTATTATTACCCCATGGATGATAATTTTAGTATTATTACCACAAGGTTGATAATCTCTGCATTATTACCCCAAGAATGATAATCTCTATATTATTGCCTCAAGGATGATAATCTCAGTATTATTACATCAAGGATGATATTCTCAGTATTATTACGTCAAGGATGATCATCTCAGTATTATTAAGCCAAGGATAATAATATCAGTATTATTACCTCAAGGATGATAATATCTGCATTATTACCCCAAGGATGATAATCTCTGTATTGTTCCCTCAAGGATAGTAATCTCAGCATTATTACATCAAGGATGGCAATATCAACATTATTACGTCAAGGATGATAATCTAATTATTATGACCTCAAGGATGATATTCTCAGTATTATTACCTCAAGGATGGTAATCTCTGTCTGATTACCCCAAGGATGGTAATCTCTGTATTTCCACAAGGATGATAATCTTAGTATTATTACCTCAGGGATGGCAATCTCTGTATTACCCAAGGATGATAATCTCTATTATTACCTCAAGGATAGTAATCTCAGCATTATTTCATCAAGGATGGTAATCACAATATTATTACGTCAAGGATGATAATCTCAATGTTATTACCTCAAGGATGATAATCTCAGTATTATTACCTCAAGGATGATATTCTCAGTATTATTACCGCAAGGATGATGATCTCAGTATTATTACCCCAAGGATGATAATCTCAGTATTATTACCTCAAGGATGGTAATCTCTGTATTAATACCCTAAGGATGGTAATCTCAACATTATTACCCCAAGGATGATAATCTTAGTATTATTACCTCAAGGATGGTAATCTCTGTATTACCCAAGGATGATAATCTCTTTATTATTACCTCATGGATAGTAATCTCAGCATTATTTCATCAAGGATGGTAATCTCAACATTATGACGTCAAGGATGATAATCTCAGTAATATTACATCAAGAATGGTAATCTCTGTATTATTACCCCCAAGATGATAATCTTAGTATTATTTCCTCAAGGATGGTAATCTCAGCATAATTACATCAAGGATGGTAATCTCAACATTGTTACGTCAAATATGATAATCTCAATATTATTACCTCAATGATGGTAATCTCTGTATTATTACCCCATGGATGATAATCTTAGTATCTTTACCTCAAGGATGATAATCTCAACATTACTACCCCAAGGATGATAATCTCTGTATTGTTCCCTCAAGGATAGTAATCTCAGCATTATTACATCAAGGATGGTAATATCAACATTATTACGTCAAGGATGATAATCTCAGTATTATCACCTCAAGGATGATATTCTCAGTATTATTACCTCAAGGATGGTAATCTCTGTATGATTACTGTAAGGATGGTAATCTCTGTATTACCCCAAGGATGATAATCTTAGCATTATTACCTCAAGGATGGTAATCTCTGTATAACCCAAGGATGATAATCTCTGTATTATTTCCTCAAGGATGATAATCTCTGCATTATTACCACAAGGATGATTATCTCTGTATTATTACCTCAAGGATGTTAATCTCAGTATTATTACCCCAAGGATGATAATCTCTGTATTATTACCACAAGGATAGTACTCTCAGCATTATTACATCAACGATGGTAATGTCAACATTATTACGTCAAGGATGATAATCTCAGTGTTATTACCTCAAAGATGATAATCTCAGTATTATTACCTCAAGGATGATATTCTCAGTATTATTATCTCACGGATGATAATCTCAGTATTATTACCCCAAGGATAATAATCTCAGTATTATTATCTCAAGGATGGTAACCTCTGTTTTATTACCCCAAGGATGGTAATCTCTGTATAATCCCAAGGATGATAATCTTAGTATTATTACCTCAAGGAGGGTAATCTCTGTATTACCCAAGGATGATAATCTCTGTATTATTACCTCAAGGATAGTAATCTCAACATTATTTCATCAAGGATGGTAATCACAACATTATTACGTCAAGGATGATAATCTCAGTGTTATTACCTCAAGGACGATAATCTCAGTATTATTATCTGAAGGATGATAGTCTCAGTATTATTACCCCAAGGACGATAACCTCAGTATTATTACCTCAAGGATGGTGATCACTGTATTATTACCTCAAGGATGATTGTCTCAATATTATTACCACAAGGACGATAATCTCAGTATTATTACCCCAAGGAGGATAATCTCAGTATTATTACCCCAAGGATGATATTCTCAGTATTATTACCTCAATGATGGTAATCTCTGTATTATTACCCCATGGATGATAATCTTAGTATTATTACCTCAAAGATGATAATCTCTGCATTATTACCCCAAGGATGATAATCTCTGTATTGTTCCCTCAAGGATAGTAATCTCAGCATTATTACATCAAGGATGGTAATATCAACATTATTACGTCAAGGATGATAATCTCAGTATTATTACCTCAAGGATGATATTCTCAGTATTATTACCTCAAGGATGGTAATCTCTGTATGATTACCCCAAGGATGGTAATCTCTGTATTACCCCAAGGATGATAATCTTAGTATTATTACCTCAAGGATGGTAATCTCTGTATTACCCAAGGATGATAATCTCTTTATTATTACCTCAAGGATAGTAATCTCAGCATTATTTCATCAAGGATGGTAATCACAATATTATTACGTCAAGGATGCTAATCTCAGTGTTATTACCTCAAGGATGATAATCTCAGTATTATTACCCCAAGGATGATATTCTCAGTATTATTACCTCAAGGACGATAATCTCAGTATTATTACCCGATGGGTGATAATCTTAGTATTATTACCTCAAGGATGATAATCTCTGCATTATTACCCCAAGGATGATTATCTCTGTATTATTACATCAAGGATGGTAATCTCAGTATTATTACCCCAAGGATGATAATCTCTGTGTTATTACCTCAAGGATAGTAATCTCAGCATTATTTCATCAATGATGGTAATCTCAACATTATTACGCCAAGAATGATAATCTCAGTGTTATTAACTCAAGGATGATAATCTCAGTATTATTACCTCAAGGATGATATTCTCAGTATTAATACCTCAAGGATGATAATCTCAGTATTGTTACCTCAAGGATGATAATCTCTGTATTATTACCTCAAGGATAGTGATCTCAGTGTTTTTACATCAAGGATAGTAATCTCAACATTATTACGTCAAAGATGATAGTCTCAGTGTTATTACCTCCAGAATACTAATCTCAGTATTATTACCACAAGGATGATTGTCTCAGTATTATCTTCTCAAGGACGATAATCTCAGTATTATTACTCCAAGGATGATGATCTCAGTATTATTACCTCAAGGATGGTAATCTCTATATTATTACCCCAAGGATGATAATCTTAGTATTATTACCTCAATGATGGTAATCTCAGCATAATTACATCAAGGATGGTAATCTCAGCATTATTACCCCAAGGATGGTAATCTCAACATTATTACGTCAATGATGATAATATCAGTGATATAACCTCAAGGATGATAATCTCACTATTATTACCTCAAGGATGGTAATCTCTGTATTATTAACCCAAGGATGATAATCTTAGTATTATTACCTCAAGGATGGTAATCTCTCTATTATTACCCCAAGGATGATAATCTTAGAATTATTACCTCAAGGATGATAATCTCAGTATTGTTACCTCAAGGATGGTAACCTCAGTATTATTACTTCAAGGATGATAATATCAGTATTATTACCTCAAGGATGATAATCTCAGTATTATTACCTCAAGGATGTTAATCTCTGTATTATTACCCAAGGATGATAATTTTAGTAATATTACATCAATGATGGTAATCTCTGTATTATTACCCCAAGGATGATAATCTCTGCATTATTACCTCAAGGATAGTAATCTCAGTATTATTTAATGAAGGATGGTAATCTCAACATTATTACGTCAAGGATGATAATTTCAGTTTTATTACCTCAAGGACGATAAACTTAGTATTATTACCCCAAGGATGATAACCTCAGTATTATTACCTCAATGATGGTAATCTCTGTATTATTAACCCAAGATATGGTAATCTCAGTATTATTACCTCAAGGAAGGTAATCTCTATTATTACCCTGAGGATGATAATCTCTGTATTATTACCCCAAGGATGATAATCTTAGTATTATTACCACAATGATGGTATTCTCTGCATTACCCAAGGATGATATTCTCTTTATTATTACTTCAGGGATAGTAATCTCAGCATTATTTCATCAAGGATGGTAATCTCAATATTATTACGTCAAGGATGATAATCTAAGCGTTATTACCTCAAGGATGATAATCTCAGTATTATTGCCCCAAGGATGATAATCTCAGTATTATTACCTCAATGATGGTAATCTCTGTATTATTAGCCCAAGGATGGAAATCTCAGTATTATTACACCATGGAAGATAATTTTAGTATTATTACCTCAAGGATGATAATCTCTGCATTATTACCCCAAGGATGATAATCTCTATATTATTACCTCAAGGATGATAATCTCAGTATTATTACCTCAAGGATGATATTCTCAGTATTATTACCTCAAGGATGATAATCTCAGTATTATTACCCCAAGGATAATAATCTCAGTATTATTACCTCAAGGATGGTAATCTCTGTGTTATTATCCCAAGAATGGTAATCTCTGTATTATTACCTCAAGGATAGTAACCTCAGCATTATTTCATCAAGGATGGTAATCACAACATTATTACGTCAAGGATGATAATCTCAGTGTTATTACCTCAAGCATGATAATCTCAGTATTATTACCTCAAGGATGATGGTCTCAGTACTATTACCTCAAGGACGATAATCTCAGTATTATTACCCCAAGGATGATATTCTCAGTATTATTACCTCAAGGATGATAATCTCAGTATTATTATGCCAAGGATAATAATATCAGTATTATTACCTCAAGGATGGGAATCTCTGTGTTATTATCCCAAGGCTGGTAATGTCTGTATTACCCAAGGATGATAATCCCTATATTATTACCTCAAGGATAGTAATCTCAGCATTATTACATCAAGGATGGTAATATCAACATTATGACAACAAGGATGATAATCTCAGTATTATTACATCAAGGTTGATATTCTCAGTATTATTACCTCAAGGAAGCTAATCCCTGTATGATTACCCCAAGGATGGTAATCTCTGTATTACCCCAAGGATGATAATATTAGTAATATTACTTCAAGGATGGTAATCTCTGTGTTACCCAAGGATGATAATCTTTGTATTATTACCTCAAGGATAGTAATCTCAGCATTATTTCATCAAGGATGGTAATCACAATATTATTACGTCAAGGATGATAATCCCAGTGTTATTACCTCAAGGATGATAATCTCAGTATTGTTACCTCAAGGATGATAGTCTCAGTATTATTACCGCAAGGATGATAATGTCAGTATTATTATCCCAAGGACAATAATCTCAGTATTATTACCTCAAGGACGATAATCTCAGTATTATTACCTCAAGGATGGTAATCACTGTATTATTACCTCAAGGATGATAGTCTCAATATTATTACCCTCACGGACGATAATCTCAGTATTATTACCTGATGGATGATAATCTTAGTATTATTACCTCAAGGATGATAATCTCTGCATTATTACCCCAAGGATGATTATCTCTGTATTATTACCTCAAGGATGATAATCTCTATATTATTACCCCAAGGATGATAAACTCTGTATTATTACCTCAAGGATAGTAACCTCAGCATTATTTCATCAATGATGGTAATCTCAACATTATAACGCCGAGGATGATAATCTCAGTGTTATTACCTGAAGGATGATAATCTCTGTATTATTAACCCAAAGATGATAATCTTTTTATTATTACCTCAAGGATGATAGTCTCAGTATTATCTTCTCAAGGACGATAATCTCAGTATTATTACTCAAAGGATGATAATCTCAGTATTATTACCTCAAGGATGATAGTCTCAGTATTATTACCTCAAGGACGATAATCTCGTAATTATTACACCGAGGATGATAATCTCAGTATTATTACCTCAAGGATGGTAATCACTGTATTATTACCTCAAGGATGATTGTCTCATTATGATAACCACAAGGACGATAATCTCAGTATTATTACCCCAAGGTCAATAATCTCAGTATTATTACCCCAAGGATGATAATCTCAGTATTATTTCCTCAATGATGGTAATCTCTGTATTTTTACCCCAGGGATGATAATTTTAGTATTATTACCTCAAGGATGATAATATCTGCATTATTACCCCAAGGATGATAATCTCTGTATTGTTCCCTCAAGGATAGTAATCTCAGCATTATTACATCAAGGATGGCAATATCAACATTATTACGTCAAGGATGATAATCTCAGTATTATTACCTCAAGGATGATATTCTCAGTATTATTACCTCAAGGATTCTAATCTCTGTCTGATTACCCCAAGGATGGTAATCTCTGTATTTCCCCAAGGATGATAATCTTTGTATTATTACCTCAGGGATGGCAATCTCTGTATTACCCAAGGATGATAACCTCTGTATTATTACCTCAAGGATAGTAATCTCAGCATTATTTCATCAAGGATGGTAATCACAATATTATTACGTCAAGGATGATAATCTCAATGTTATTACCTCAAGGATGATAATCTCAGTATTATTAGCTCAAGGATGATATTCTCATTATTATTACCTCACGGATGATAATCTCAGTATTATTACCCCGAGGATGATAATCTCAGTATTATTACCTCAAGGATGGTAATCTCTGTATTATTACCATAAGGATGGTAATCTCAACATTATTACCCCAAGGATGATAGTCTTAGTATTATTATCTCAAGGATGGTAATCTCAGCATAATTACATCAAGGATGGTAATCTCAGCATTATTACCCCAAGGATGGTAATCTCAACATTATTACGTCAATGCTGATAATATCAGTGATATAACCTCAAGGATGATAATCTCACTATTATTACCTCAAGGATGGTAATCTCTGTATTATTAACCCAAGGATGATAATCTTAGTATTATTACCTCAAGGATGATAATCTCAGTATTGTTACCTCAAGGATGGTAACCTCAGTATTATTACTTCAAGGACGATAATCTCAGTATTATTACCTCAAGGATGATAATCTCAGTATTATTACCTCAAGGATGGTAATCTCTGTATTATTACCCAAGGATGATAATTTTAGTAATATTACCTCAAGGATGGTAATCTCTGTATTATTACCCCAAGGATGATAATCTCTGCATTATTACCTCAAGGATAGTAATCTCAGTATTATTTAATGAAGGATGGTAATCTCAACATTATTACGTCAAGGATGATAATTTCAGTTTTATTACCTCAAGGACGATAATCTTAGTATTATTACCCCAAGGATGATAACCTCAGTATCATTACCTCAATGATGGTAATCTCTGTATTATTAACCCAAGATATGGTAATCTCAGTATTATTACCTCAAGGAAGGTAATCTCTATTATTACCCTAAGGATGATAATCTCTGTATTATTACCCCAAGGATGATAATTTCAGTATTATTACCTCAATGATGGTAATCTCTGTATTATTACCCCAAGGATAATAATCTCAGTATTATTACCTCAAGGATGGTAATCTCTGTGTTATTATCCCAAGAATGGTAATCTCTGTATTATCCCAAGGATGATAATCTTAGTATTATTACCTCAAGGATGGTAATCTCTGTATTACCCAAGGATGATAATCCCTGTATTATTACCTCAAGGATAGTAATCTCAGCATTATTTCATCAAGGATGGTAATCACAACATTATTACGTCAAGGATGATAATCTCAGTGTTATTACATCAAGCATGATAATCTCAGTATTATTAATCAAGGATGATGGTCTCAGTATTATTACCTCAAGGACAATAATCTCAGTATTATTAACCCAAGGAGGATAATCTCAGTATTATTACCAAAAGGACGATAATCTCAGTATTATTACCTCAAGGATAGTAATCACTGTATTATTACCTCAAGAATGATTGTCTCAATATTATTACCACTAGGACAATAATCTCAGTATCATTACCCCAAAGACGATAATCCCAGTATTATTACCCCAAGGATGATAATTTAAGTATTATTACCTCAAGGATGATAATATCTGTATTATTACCGCAAGGATGATAATCTCTGTATTGTTCCCTCAAGGATAGTAATCTCAGCATTATTACATCAAGGATGGTAATATCAACATTATTACGTCAAGGATGATAATCTCAGTATTATTACCTCAAGGATGATATTCTCAGTATTATTACCTCAAGGAAGGTAATCTCTGTATGATTACCCCAAGGATGGTAATCTCTGTATTACCCAAGGATGATAATCTCTGTATTATTACCTCAAGGATAGTAATCTCAGCATTATTTCATCAAGGATGGTAATCAAAATATTATTACGTCAAGGATGATACTCTCAGTGTTATTACCTCAAGGATGATAATCTCAGTATTATTATCCCAAGGACAATAACCTCAGTATTATTAGCTCAAGGACAATAATCTCAGTATTATTACCTCAAGGATGGTAATCACTGTATTATTACCTCAAGGATGATAATCTCAGTGTTATTACCTCAAGGACGATAATCTCAGTATTATTACCCCAAGGATTATAATGGCAGTATTATTACCTCAAGGATGATAATCTCTGCATTATTACCCCAAGGATGATTATCTCTGTATTATTACCTCAAGGATGATAATCTCTGTATTATTACCCCAAGGATGATAATCTCTGTATTATTATCTCAAGGATGGTAATCTTAGTATTATTACCTCAAGGATGATAATCTCAGTATTGTTACCTCAAGAATGGTTACCTCAGTATTATTACTTCAAGGATGATGATCTCAGTATTATTACCTCAAGGATGGTAATCTCTGTATTATTACCCCAAGGATGATAATCTCTGCATTATTACCTCAAGGATAGTAATCTCAGCATTATTTAATGAAGGATGGTAATCTCAACATTATTCCGTCAAGGATGATAATCTCAGTGTTATTACCTCAAGGATGATAATCTCAGTATTATTACCCCAAGGATTATAATCGCAATACTATTTCCTCAAGGATGGTAATCTCTGTATTATTACCTCAAGGATGGTAATCTCTGTATTATTACCTCAAGGATGATAATCTCTGCATTATTACCCCAAGGATGATAATCTCTGTATTATTAGCTCAAGGAGAGTAATCTCAGCATTATTTCATCAATGATGGTAATCTCAACATTATTACGCCAAGGATGATAATCTCAGTGTTATTACCTGAAGGATGATAATCTCTGTATTATTAAACGAAAGATGACAATCTTAGTATTATACCCTCAAGGATGATAGTCTCAGTATTATCTTCTCAAAGATGATAAACTCAGTATTATTACTTCAAGGACGATAATCTCAGTATTATCACCTCAAGGATGATAATCTCAGTATTATTACATCAAGGATGATAATCTCAGTGTTATTACCTCAAGGATGATAATCTCTGTATTATTAACCCAAAGATGATAATCTTTTTATTATTACCTCAAGGATGATAGTCTCAGTATTATCTTCTCAAGGACGATAATCTCAGTATTATTACTCCAAGGATGATAATATCAGTATTATTAACTCAAGGATGATAGTCTGAGTATTATTACCTCAAGGACGATAATCTCATAATTATTACCCCGAGGATGATAATCTCAGTATTATTACCTCAAGGATGGTAATCACTGTATTATTACCTCAAGGATGATTGTCTCATTATGATTACCACAAGGACGATAATCTCAGTATTATTACCCCAAGGTCAATAATCTCAGTATTATTACCCCAAGGATGATAATCTCAGTATTATTTCCTCAATGATGGTAATCTCTGTATTTTTACCCCAGAGATGATAATTTTAGTATTATTACCTCAAGGATGATAATATCTGCATTATTACCCCAAGGATGATAATCTCTGTATTGTTCCCTCAAGGATAGTAATCTCAGCATTATTACATCAAGGATGGCAATATCAACATTATTACGTCAAGGATGATAATCTCAGTATTATTACCTCAAGGATGATATTCTCAGTATTATTACCTCAAGGATTCTAATCTCTGTCTGATTACCCCAAGGATGGTAATCTCTGTATTTCCCCAAGGATGATAATCTTTGTATTATTACCTCAGGGATGGCAATCTCTGTATTACCCAAGGATGATAACCTCTGTATTATTACCTCAAGGATAGTAATCTCAGCATTATTTCATCAAGGATGGTAATCACAATATTATTACGTCAAGGATGATAATCTCAATGTTATTACCTCAAGGATGATAATCTCAGTATTATTAGCTCAAGGATGATATTCTCATTATTATTACCTCACGGATGATAATCTCAGTATTATTACCCCGAGGATGATAATCTCAGTATTATTACCTCAAGGATGGTAATCTCTGTATTATTACCATAAGGATGGTAATCTCAACATTATTACCCCAAGGATGATAATCTTAGTATTATTATCTCAAGGATGGTAATCTCAGCATAATTACATCAAGGATGGTAATCTCAGCATTATTACCCCAAGGATGGTAATCTCAACATTATTACGTCAATGCTGATAATATCAGTGATATAACCTCAAGGATGATAATCTCACTATTATTACCTCAAGGATGGTAATCTCTGTATTATTAACCCAAGGATGATAATCTTAGTATTATTACCTCAAGGATGATAATCTCAGTATTGTTACCTCAAGGATGGTAACCTCAGTATTATTACTTCAAGGACGATAATCTCAGTATTATTACCTCAAGGATGATAATCTCAGTATTATTACCTCAAGGATGGTAATCTCTGTATTATTACCCAAGGATGATAATTTTAGTAATATTACCTCAAGGATGGTAATCTCTGTATTATTACCCCAAGGATGATAATCTCTGCATTATTACCTCAAGGATAGTAATCTCAGTATTATTTAATGAAGGATGGTAATCTCAACATTATTACGTCAAGGATGATAATTTCAGTTTTATTACCTCAAGGACGATAATCTTAGTATTATTACCCCAAGGATGATAACCTCAGTATCATTACCTCAATGATGGTAATCTCTGTATTATTAACCCAAGATATGGTAATCTCAGTATTATTACCTCAAGGAAGGTAATCTCTATTATTACCCTAAGGATGATAATCTCTGTATTATTACCCCAAGGATGATAATTTCAGTATTATTACCTCAATGATGGTAATCTCTGTATTATTACCCCAAGGATAATAATCTCAGTATTATTACCTCAAGGATGGTAATCTCTGTGTTATTATCCCAAGAATGGTAATCTCTGTATTATCCCAAGGATGATAATCTTAGTATTATTACCTCAAGGATGGTAATCTCTGTATTACCCAAGGATGATAATCCCTGTATTATTACCTCAAGGATAGTAATCTCAGCATTATTTCATCAAGGATGGTAATCACAACATTATTACGTCAAGGATGATAATCTCAGTGTTATTACATCAAGCATGATAATCTCAGTATTATTAATCAAGGATGATGGTCTCAGTATTATTACCTCAAGGACAATAATCTCAGTATTATTAACCCAAGGAGGATAATCTCAGTATTATTACCAAAAGGACGATAATCTCAGTATTATTACCTCAAGGATAGTAATCACTGTATTATTACCTCAAGAATGATTGTCTCAATATTATTACCACTAGGACAATAATCTCAGTATCATTACCCCAAAGACGATAATCCCAGTATTATTACCCCAAGGATGATAATTTAAGTATTATTACCTCAAGGATGATAATATCTGTATTATTACCGCAAGGATGATAATCTCTGTATTGTTCCCTCAAGGATAGTAATCTCAGCATTATTACATCAAGGATGGTAATATCAACATTATTACGTCAAGGATGATAATCTCAGTATTATTACCTCAAGGATGATATTCTCAGTATTATTACCTCAAGGAAGGTAATCTCTGTATGATTACCCCAAGGATGGTAATCTCTGTATTACCCAAGGATGATAATCTCTGTATTATTACCTCAAGGATAGTAATCTCAGCATTATTTCATCAAGGATGGTAATCAAAATATTATTACGTCAAGGATGATACTCTCAGTGTTATTACCTCAAGGATGATAATCTCAGTATTATTATCCCAAGGACAATAACCTCAGTATTATTAGCTCAAGGACAATAATCTCAGTATTATTACCTCAAGGATGGTAATCACTGTATTATTACCTCAAGGATGATAATCTCAGTGTTATTACCTCAAGGACGATAATCTCAGTATTATTACCCCAAGGATTATAATGGCAGTATTATTACCTCAAGGATGATAATCTCTGCATTATTACCCCAAGGATGATTATCTCTGTATTATTACCTCAAGGATGATAATCTCTGTATTATTACCCCAAGGATGATAATCTCTGTATTATTACCTCAAGGATGGTAATCTTAGTATTATTACCTCAAGGATGATAATCTCAGTATTGTTACCTCAAGAATGGTTACCTCAGTATTATTACTTCAAGGATGATGATCTCAGTATTATTACCTCAAGGATGGTAATCTCTGTATTATTACCCCAAGGATGATAATCTCTGCATTATTACCTCAAGGATAGTAATCTCAGCATTATTTAATGAAGGATGGTAATCTCAACATTATTCCGTCAAGGATGATAATCTCAGTGTTATTACCTCAAGGATGATAATCTCAGTATTATTACCCCAAGGATTATAATCGCAATACTATTTCCTCAAGGATGGTAATCTCTGTATTATTACCTCAAGGATGGTAATCTCTGTATTATTACCTCAAGGATGATAATCTCTGCATTATTACCCCAAGGATGATAATCTCTGTATTATTAGCTCAAGGAGAGTAATCTCAGCATTATTTCATCAATGATGGTAATCTCAACATTATTACGCCAAGGATGATAATCTCAGTGTTATTACCTGAAGGATGATAATCTCTGTATTATTAAACGAAAGATGACAATCTTAGTATTATACCCTCAAGGATGATAGTCTCAGTATTATCTTCTCAAAGATGATAAACTCAGTATTATTACTTCAAGGACGATAATCTCAGTATTATCACCTCAAGGATGATAATCTCAGTATTATTACATCAAGGATGATAATCTCAGTGTTATTACCTCAAGGATGATAATCTCTGTATTATTAACCCAAAGATGATAATCTTTTTATTATTACCTCAAGGATGATAGTCTCAGTATTATCTTCTCAAGGACGATAATCTCAGTATTATTACTCCAAGGATGATAATATCAGTATTATTAACTCAAGGATGATAGTCTGAGTATTATTACCTCAAGGACGATAATCTCATAATTATTACCCCGAGGATGATAATCTCAGTATTATTACCTCAAGGATGGTAATCACTGTATTATTACCTCAAGGATGATTGTCTCATTATGATTACCACAAGGACGATAATCTCAGTATTATTACCCCAAGGTCAATAATCTCAGTATTATTACCCCAAGGATGATAATCTCAGTATTATTTCCTCAATGATGGTAATCTCTGTATTTTTACCCCAGAGATGATAATTTTAGTATTATTACCTCAAGGATGATAATATCTGCATTATTACCCCAAGGATGATAATCTCTGTATTGTTCCCTCAAGGATAGTAATCTCAGCATTATTACATCAAGGATGGCAATATCAACATTATTACGTCAAGGATGATAATCTCAGTATTATTACCTCAAGGATGATATTCTCAGTATTATTACCTCAAGGATTCTAATCTCTGTCTGATTACCCCAAGGATGGTAATCTCTGTATTTCCCCAAGGATGATAATCTTTGTATTATTACCTCAGGGATGGCAATCTCTGTATTACCCAAGGATGATAACCTCTGTATTATTACCTCAAGGATAGTAATCTCAGCATTATTTCATCAAGGATGGTAATCACAATATTATTACGTCAAGGATGATAATCTCAATGTTATTACCTCAAGGATGATAATCTCAGTATTATTAGCTCAAGGATGATATTCTCATTATTATTACCTCACGGATGATAATCTCAGTATTATTACCCCGAGGATGATAATCTCAGTATTATTACCTCAAGGATGGTAATCTCTGTATTATTACCATAAGGATGGTAATCTCAACATTATTACCCCAAGGATGATAATCTTAGTATTATTATCTCAAGGATGGTAATCTCAGCATAATTACATCAAGGATGGTAATCTCAGCATTATTACCCCAAGGATGGTAATCTCAACATTATTACGTCAATGCTGATAATATCAGTGATATAACCTCAAGGATGATAATCTCACTATTATTACCTCAAGGATGGTAATCTCTGTATTATTAACCCAAGGATGATAATCTTAGTATTATTACCTCAAGGATGATAATCTCAGTATTGTTACCTCAAGGATGGTAACCTCAGTATTATTACTTCAAGGACGATAATCTCAGTATTATTACCTCAAGGATGATAATCTCAGTATTATTACCTCAAGGATGGTAATCTCTGTATTATTACCCAAGGATGATAATTTTAGTAATATTACCTCAAGGATGGTAATCTCTGTATTATTACCCCAAGGATGATAATCTCTGCATTATTACCTCAAGGATAGTAATCTCAGTATTATTTAATGAAGGATGGTAATCTCAACATTATTACGTCAAGGATGATAATTTCAGTTTTATTACCTCAAGGACGATAATCTTAGTATTATTACCCCAAGGATGATAACCTCAGTATCATTACCTCAATGATGGTAATCTCTGTATTATTAACCCAAGATATGGTAATCTCAGTATTATTACCTCAAGGAAGGTAATCTCTATTATTACCCTAAGGATGATAATCTCTGTATTATTACCCCAAGGATGATAATTTCAGTATTATTACCTCAATGATGGTAATCTCTGTATTATTACCCCAAGGATAATAATCTCAGTATTATTACCTCAAGGATGGTAATCTCTGTGTTATTATCCCAAGAATGGTAATCTCTGTATTATCCCAAGGATGATAATCTTAGTATTATTACCTCAAGGATGGTAATCTCTGTATTACCCAAGGATGATAATCCCTGTATTATTACCTCAAGGATAGTAATCTCAGCATTATTTCATCAATGATGATAATCACAACATTATTACGTCAAGGATGATAATCTCAGTGTTATTACATCAAGCATGATAATCTCAGTATTATTAATCAAGGATGATGGTCTCAGTATTATTACCTCAAGGACAATAATCTCAGTATTATTAACCCGAGGAGGATAATCTCAGTATTATTACCAAAAGGACGATAATCTCAGTATTATTACCTCAAGGATAGTAATCACTGTATTATTACCTCAAGAATGATTGTCTCAATATTATTACCACGAGGACAATAATCTCAGTATCATTACCCCAAAGACGATAATCCCAGTATTATTACCCCAAGGATGATAATTTAAGTATTATTACCTCAAGGATGATAATATCTGTATTATTACCGCAAGGATGATAATCTCTGTATTGTTCCCTCAAGGATAGTAATCTCAGCATTATTACATCAAGGATGGTAATATCAACATTATTACGTCAAGGATGATAATCTCAGTATTATTACCTCAAGGATGATATTCTCAGTATTATTACCTCAAGGATGGTAATCTCTGTATGATTACCCCAAGGATGGTAATCTCTGTATTACCCCAAGGATGATAATCTTAGTATTATTACCTCAAGGATGGTAATCTCTGTATTACCCAAGGATGATAATATCTTTATTATTACCTCAAGGATAGTAATCTGAGCATTATTTCATCAAGGATGGTATTCACAATATTATTACGCCGAGGATGCTAATCTCAGTGTTATTACCTCAAGGATGATAATCTCAGTATTGTTACCTCAAGGATGATAGTCTCAGTATTATTACCGCAAGGACGATAATCTCAGTATTACTATCCCAAGAACAATAATCTCAGTATTATTACCTCAAGGACGATAATCTCAGTATTATTACCTCAAGGATGGTAATCACTGTATTATTACCTCAAGGATGATAGTCCCAATATTCTTACCTCAAGGACGATAATCTCAGTATTATTACCCGATGGGTGATAATCTTAGTATTATTACCTCAAGGATGATAATCTCTGCATTATTACCCCAAGGATGATTATCTCTGTATTATTACCTCAAGGATGGTAATCTCTGTATTATGACCCCAAGTATGATAATCTCTGTATTATTACCTCAATGATAGTAATCTCAGCATTATTTCATCAATGATGGTAATCTCAACTTTATTACGCCAAGGATGATAATCTCAGTGTTATTACTTCAAGGATGATAATCTCAGTATTATTACCTCAAGGATGATATTCTCAGTATTATTACCTCAAGGATGATAATCTCAGTATTATTACCTCAAGGATGATAATCTCTATATTATTACCTCAAGGATAGTGATCTCAGTGTTATTACATCAAGGATAGTAATCTCAACATGATTACATCAAAGATGATAGTCTCAGAGTTATTACCTCCAGAATACTAAACTGAGTATTATTACCTCAAGGATGATAGACTCAGTATTATCTTCTCAAGGACGATAATCTCAGTATTATTACTCCAAGGATGATGATCTCAGTATTATTACCTCAAGGATGGTAATCTCTATATTATTACCACAAGGATGATAATCTTAGTATTATTACCTCAAGGATGATAATATCTGCATTATTACCGCAAGGATGATAATCTCTGTATTGTTCCCTCAAGGATAGTAATCTCAGCATTATTACATCAAGGATGGTAATATCAACATTATTACGTCAAGGATGATAATCTCAGTATTATTACCTCAAGGATGATATTCTCAGTATTATTACCTCAAGGATGGTAATCTCTGTATGATTACCCCAAGGATGGTAATCTCTGTATTACCCCAAGGATGATAATCTTAGCATTATTACCTCAGGGATGGTAATCTCTGTATTACCCAAGGATGATAATCTCGGTATTGTTCCCTCAAGGGTAGTAATCTCAGCATTATTACTTCAAGGATGGTAATATCAACATTATTACGTCAAGGATGATAATCTCAGTATTATTACCTCAAGGATGATATTCTCAGTATTATTACCTCAAGGAAGGTAATCTCTGTATGATTACCCCAAGGATGGTAATCTCTGTATTACCCAAGGATGATAATCTCTGTATTATTACCTCAAGGATAGTAATCTCAGCATTATTTCATCAAGGATGGTAATCAAAATATTATTACGTCAAGGATGATACTCTCAGTGTTATTACCTCAAGGATGATAATCTCAGTATTATTATCCCAAGGACAATAACCTCAGTATTATTAGCTCAAGGACAATAATCTCAGTATTATTACCTCAAGGATGGTAATCACTGTATTATTACCTCAAGGATGATAATCTCAGTGTTATTACCTCAAGGACGATAATCTCAGTATTATTACCCCAAGGATTATAATGGCAGTATTATTACCTCAAGGATGATAATCTCTGCATTATTACCCCAAGGATGATTATCTCTGTATTATTACCTCAAGGATGATAATCTCTGTATTATTACCCCAAGGATGATAATCTCTGTATTATTACCTCAAGGATGGTAATCTTAGTATTATTACCTCAAGGATGATAATCTCAGTATTGTTACCTCAAGAATGGTTACCTCAGTATTATTACTTCAAGGATGATGATCTCAGTATTATTACCTCAAGGATGGTAATCTCTGTATTATTACCCCAAGGATGATAATCTCTGCATTATTACCTCAAGGATAGTAATCTCAGCATTATTTAATGAAGGATGGTAATCTCAACATTATTCCGTCAAGGATGATAATCTCAGTGTTATTACCTCAAGGATGATAATCTCAGTATTATTACCCCAAGGATTATAATCGCAATACTATTTCCTCAAGGATGGTAATCTCTGTATTATTACCTCAAGGATGGTAATCTCTGTATTATTACCTCAAGGATGATCATCTCTGCATTATTACCCCAAGGATGATAATCTCTGTATTATTAGCTCAAGGAGAGTAATCTCAGCATTATTTCATCAATGATGGTAATCTCAACATTATTACGCCAAGGATGATAATCTCAGTGTTATTACCTGAAGGATGATAATCTCTGTATTATTAAACGAAAGATGACAATCTTAGTATTATACCCTCAAGGATGATAGTCTCAGTATTATCTTCTCAAAGATGATAAACTCGGTATTATTACTTCAAGGACGATAATCTCAGTATTATCACCTCAAGGATGATAATCTCAGTATTATTACATCAAGGATGATAATCTCAGTGTTATTACCTCAAGGATGATAATCTCTGTATTATTAACCCAAAGATGATAATCTTTTTATTATTACCTCAAGGATGATAGTCTCAGTATTATCTTCTCAAGGACGATAATCTCAGTATTATTACTCCAAGGATGATAATATCAGTATTATTAACTCAAGGATGATAGTCTGAGTATTATTACCTCAAGGACGATAATCTCATAATTATTACCCCGAGGATGATAATCTCAGTATTATTACTTCAAGGATGGTAATCACTGTATTATTACCTCAAGGATGATTGTCTCATTATGATTACCACAAGGACGATAATCTCAGTATTATTACCCCAAGGTCAATAATCTCAGTATTATTACCCCAAGGATGATAATCTCAGTATTATTTCCTCAATGATGGTAATCTCTGTATTTTTACCCCAGGGATGATAATTTTAGTATTATTACCTCAAGGATGATAATATCTGCATTATTACCCCAAGGATGATAATCTCTGTATTGTTCCCTCAAGGATAGTAATCTCAGCATTATTACATCAAGGATGGCAATATCAACATTATTACGTCAAGGATGATAATCTCAGTATTATTACCTCAAGGATGATATTCTCAGTATTATTACCTCAAGGATTCTAATCTCTGTCTGATTACCCCAAGGATGGTAATCTCTGTATTTCCCCAAGGATGATAATCTTTGTATTATTACCTCAGGGATGGCAATCTCTGTATTACCCAAGGATGATAACCTCTGTATTATTACCTCAAGGATAGTAATCTCAGCATTATTTCATCAAGGATGGTAATCACAATATTATTACGTCAAGGATGATAATCTCAATGTTATTACCTCAAGGATGATAATCTCAGTATTATTAGCTCAAGGATGATATTCTCATTATTATTACCTCACGGATGATAATCTCAGTATTATTACCCCGAGGATGATAATCTCAGTATTATTACCTCAAGGATGGTAATCTCTGTATTATTACCATAAGGATGGTAATCTCAACATTATTACGTCAATGCTGATAATATCAGTGATATAACCTCAAGGATGATAATCTCACTATTATTACCTCAAGGATGGTAATCTCTGTATTATTAACCCAAGGATGATAATCTTAGTATTATTACCTCAAGGATGATAATCTCAGTATTGTTACCTCAAGGATGGTAACCTCAGTATTATTACTTCAAGGACGATAATCTCAGTATTATTACCTCAAGGATGATAATCTCAGTATTATTACCTCAAGGATGGTAATCTCTGTATTATTACCCAAGGATGATAATTTTAGTAATATTACCTCAAGGATGGTAATCTCTGTATTATTACCCCAAGGATGATAATCTCTGCATTATTACCTCAAGGATAGTAATCTCAGTATTATTTAATGAAGGATGGTAATCTCAACATTATTACGTCAAGGATGATAATTTCAGTTTTATTACCTCAAGGACGATAATCTTAGTATTATTACCCCAAGGATGATAACCTCAGTATCATTACCTCAATGATGGTAATCTCTGTATTATTAACCCAAGATATGGTAATCTCAGTATTATTACCTCAAGGAAGGTAATCTCTATTATTACCCTAAGGATGATAATCTCTGTATTATTACCCCAAGGATGATAATTTCAGTATTATTACCTCAATGATGGTAATCTCTGTATTATTACCCCAAGGATAATAATCTCAGTATTATTACCTCAAGGATGGTAATCTCTGTGTTATTATCCCAAGAATGGTAATCTCTGTATTATCCCAAGGATGATAATCTTAGTATTATTACCTCAAGGATGGTAATCTCTGTATTACCCAAGGATGATAATCCCTGTATTATTACCTCAAGGATAGTAATCTCAGCATTATTTCATCAAGGATGGTAATCACAACATTATTACGTCAAGGATGATAATCTCAGTGTTATTACATCAAGCATGATAATCTCAGTATTATTAATCAAGGATGATGGTCTCAGTATTATTACCTCAAGGACAATAATCTCAGTATTATTAACCCAAGGAGGATAATCTCAGTATTATTACCAAAAGGACGATAATCTCAGTATTATTACCTCAAGGATAGTAATCACTGTATTATTACCTCAAGAATGATTGTCTCAATATTATTACCACAAGGACAATAATCTCAGTATCATTACCCCAAAGACGATAATCCCAGTATTATTACCCCAAGGATGATAATTTAAGTATTATTACCTCAAGGATGATAATATCTGTATTATTACCGCAAGGATGATAATCTCTGTATTGTTCCCTCAAGGATAGTAATCTCAGCATTATTACATCAAGGATGGTAATATCAACATTATTACGTCAAGGATGATAATCTCAGTATTATTACCTCAAGGATGATATTCTCAGTATTATTACCTCAAGGATGGTAATCTCTGTATGATTACCCCAAGGATGGTAATCTCTGTATTACCCCAAGGATGATAATCTTAGTATTATTACCTCAAGGATGGTAATCTCTGTATTACCGAAGGATGATAATCTCTTTATTATTACCTCAAGGATAGTAATCTGAGCATTATTTCATCAAGGATGGTATTCACAATATTATTACGTCGAGGATGCTAATCTTAGTGTTATTACCTCAAGGATGATAATCTCAGTATTGTTACCTCAAGGATGATAGTCTCAGTATTATTACCGCAAGGACGATAATCTCAGTATTACTATCCCAAGAACAATAATCTCAGTATTATTACCTCAAGGACGATAATCTCAGTATTATTACCTCAAGGATGGTAATCACTGTATTATTACCTCAAGGATGATAGTCCCAATATTCTTACCTCAAGGACGATAATCTCAGTATTATTACCCGATGGGTGATAATCTTAGTATTATTACCTCAAGGATGATAATCTCTGCATTATTACCCCAAGGATGATTATCTCTGTATTATTACCTCAAGGATGGTAATCTCTGTATTATGACCCCAAGGATGATAATCTCTGTATTATTACCTCAATGATAGTAATCTCAGCATTATTTCATCAATGATGGTAATCTCAACTTTATTACGCCAAGGATGATAATCTCAGTGTTATTACTTCAAGGATGATAATCTCAGTATTATTACCTCAAGGATGATATTCTCAGTATTATTACCTCAAGGATGATAATCTCAGTATTATTACCTCAAGGATGATAATCTCTATATTATTACCTCAAGGATAGTGATCTCAGTGTTATTACATCAAGGATAGTAATCTCAACATGATTACATCAAAGATGATAGTCTCAGTGTTATTACCTCCAGAATACTAAACTGAGTATTATTACCTCAAGGATGATAGACTCAGTATTATCTTCTCAAGGACGATAATCTCAGTATTATTACTCCAAGGATGATGATCTCAGTATTATTACCTCAAGGATGGTAATCTCTATATTATTACCACAAGGATGATAATCTTAGTATTATTACCTCAAGGATGATAATATCTGCATTATTACCGCAAGGATGATAATCTCTGTATTGTTCCCTCAAGGATAGTAATCTCAGCATTATTACATCAAGGATGGTAATATCAACATTATTACGTCAAGGATGATAATCTCAGTATTATTACCTCAAGGATGATATTCTCAGTATTATTACCTCAAGGATGGTAATCTCTGTATGATTACCCCAAGGATGGTAATCTCTGTATTACCCCAAGGATGATAATCTTAGCATTATTACCTCAGGGATGGTAATCTCTGTATTACCCAAGGATGATAATCTCGGTATTGTTCCCTCAAGGGTAGTAATCTCAGCATTATTACTTCAAGGATGGTAATATCAACATTATTACGTCAAGGATGATAATCTCAGTATTATTACCTCAAGGATGATATTCTCAGTATTATTACCTCAAGGAAGGTAATCTCTGTATGATTACCCCAAGGATGGTAATCTCTGTATTACCCAAGGATGATAATCTCTGTATTATTACCTCAAGGATAGTAATCTCAGCATTATTTCATCAAGGATGGTAATCAAAATATTATTACGTCAAGGATGATACTCTCAGTGTTATTACCTCAAGGATGATAATCTCAGTATTATTATCCCAAGGACAATAACCTCAGTATTATTAGCTCAAGGACAATAATCTCAGTATTATTACCTCAAGGATGGTAATCACTGTATTATTACCTCAAGGATGATAATCTCAGTGTTATTACCTCAAGGACGATAATCTCAGTATTATTACCCCAAGGATTATAATGGCAGTATTATTACCTCAAGGATGATAATCTCTGCATTATTACCCCAAGGATGATTATCTCTGTATTATTACCCCAAGGATGATAATCTCTGTATTATTACCTCAAGGATGGTAATCTTAGTATTATTACCTCAAGGATGATAATCTCAGTATTGTTACCTCAAGAATGGTTACCTCAGTATTATTACTTCAAGGATGATGATCTCAGTATTATTACCTCAAGGATGGTAATCTCTGTATTATTACCCCAAGGATGATAATCTCTGCATTATTACCTCAAGGATAGTAATCTCAGCATTATTTAATGAAGGATGGTAATCTCAACATTATTCCGTCAAGGATGATAATCTCAGTGTTATTACCTCAAGGATGATAATCTCAGTATTATTACCCCAAGGATTATAATCGCAGTACTATTTCCTCAAGGATGGTAATCTCTGTATTATTACCTCAAGGATGGTAATCTCTGTATTATTACCTCAAGGATGATAATCTCTGCATTATTACCCCAAGGATGATAATCCCTGTATTATTAGCTCAAGGAGAGTAATCTCAGCATTATTTTATCAATGATGGTAATCTCAACATTATTACGCCAAGGATGATAATCTCAGTGTTATTACCTGAAGGATGATAATCTCTGTATTATTAAACGAAAGATGACAATCTTAGTATTATACCCTCAAGGATGATAGTCTCAGTATTATCTTCTCAAAGATGATAAACTCTATTATTACTTCAAGGACGATAATCTCAGTATTATCACCTCAAGGATGATAATCTCAGTATTATTACATCAAGGATGATAACCTCAGTGTTATTACCTCAAGGATGATAATCTCTGTATTATTAACCCAAAGATGATAATCTTTTTATTATTACCTCAAGGATGATAGTCTCAGTATTATCTTCTCAAGGACGATAATCTCAGTATTATTAGTCCAAGGATGATAATATCAGTATTATTAACTCAAGGATGATAGCCTGAGTATTATTACCTCAAGGACGATAATCTCATAATTATTACCCCAAGGATGATAATCTCAGTATTATTACTTCAAGGATGGTAATCACTGTATTATTACCTCAAGGATGATATTCTCAGTATTATTACATCAAGGATGATAATCTCAGTATTATTACCTCAAGGACGATAATCTCAGTATTATTACCCCAAGGACGATAACCTCAGTATTATTACCCTAAGGATGGTAATCTCAACATTATTACCCCAAGGATGATAATCTTAGTATTATTACCTCAAGGATGGTAATCTCTGTATTACCCAAGGATGATAATCTCTTTATTATTACCTCAAGGATAGTAATCTCAGCATTATTTCATCAAGCATGGTAATCTCAATATTATTACATCAAGGATGATAATCTAAGTGTTATTACCTCAAGGATGATAATCTCAGTATTATTACCCCAAGGATGATAATCTCTGTATTATTACCTCAAGGATAGTAATCTCAGCATTATTTCATCAAGGAAGGAAATCACAACGTTATTACGTCAAGGATGTTAATCTCAGTGTTATTACCTCAAGGATGATAATCTCAGTGTTGTTACCTCAAGGATGATACTCTCAGTATTATTACCACAAGGACGATAATCTCAGTATTATTACCGCAAGGACGAAAATCTCAGTATTATTACCCGAAGGACGATAATCTCAGTATCATTACGTCAAAAACGATATTCTCAGTATTATTACCTCAAGGATGGTAATCACGGTATTATTACCTCAAGGATGATAGACTCAATATTATTACCTCAAGGACCATAATCTCAGTATTATTACCCCAAGGATGGATAATATCCGTATTATTACCTCAAGGATAGTAATCTCAGCATTATTTCATCAAGGATGGTAATCTCAACGTTATTACGCCAAGGATGATAATCTCAGTGTTATTGCCTCAAGGATGATAATCTCAGTATTATTACCTCAAGTATGATATTCTCAGTATTATTACCTCAAGGATGATAACCTCAGTATTATTACCCCAAGGACGATAATCTCAGTATTATTACCTCAAGGACGATAATCTCAGTATTATTACCTCAAGGATGGTAATCTCAGTATTATTAACCCAAGGATGATAATCTCAGAATTATTACTTCAATGATGCTAATCTCAGTATTATTACCTGATGGAAGATAATCTTAGTATTATTACCTCAAGGATGATAATCTCTGCATTATTACCTCAAGGATGATTATCTCTGCATTATTACCTCAAGGATGATAATCTCAGTATTATTACCCCAAGGATGATAATCTCTGTATTATTACCTCAAGGATAGTAATCTCTGTATTATTACCCTAAGGATGATAATCTTAGTGTTATTACCTCAAGGATGGTAATCTCTGTATTAACCAAGGATGATAATCTCTGTATTATTACCTCAAGGATTGTGATCTCAGCATTATTTCATCAAGGATGGTAATTTCAACATTGTTACGTCAAGGATGTTAATCCAATGTTATTACCTCAAGGATGATAATCTCAGTATTATTACCTCAAGGATGATAGTCTCGGTATTAGACCGCAAGGACGATAATCTCAGTATTATTACCTCAAGGATGGTAATCTCTGTATTATTACCCCAAGGATGGTAATCTCTGTATTATTACCGCAAGGACGATAATCTTAGTATTATTACCTCAATGATGATAATCTCTGCATTATTACCCGAAGGATGATAATCTCTGTATTATTACCTCAAGGATAGTAATCTCAGCATTATTACATCAAGGATAGTAATCTCAACATTATTACATCAAGGATGATAATCTCAGTGTTATTATCTCAAGGATGATAATCTCAGTATTATTACCTCAAGGATGATATTCTCAGTGTTATTGCCTCAAGGATGGTAATCTCTGTATGATTACCCCAAGGATGGTAATCTCTGTTTTACCCCAAGGATGATAATCTTAGTATTATTACCTCAAGGATGGTAATCTCTGTATTCCCCCAAGGATGATAATCTTAGTATTATTACCTCAAGGATAGTAATCTCAGCATTATTTCATCAAGGATGGTAATCACAACATTATTACGTCAAGGATGATAATCTCAGTGTTATTACCTCAAGGATGATTATCTCAGTGTTGTTACATCAAGGATGATACTCTCAGCATTATTACCGCAAGGACGATAATCTCAGTATTATTACCTCAAGGACAATAATCTCAGTATTATTACCCGAAGGACGATAATCTCAGTATCATTACGTCAAATACGATATTCTCAGTATTATTACCGCAAGGATGGTAATCACTGTATTATTACCTCAAGGATGATAGACTCAATATTATTACCTCAAGGACCATAATCTCAGTATTATTACCCCAAGGATGATAATCTCTGTATTATTACCTCAAGTATAGTAATCTCAGCATTACTTCATCAAGGATGGTAATATCAACGTTATTACGCCAAGGATGATAATCTCAGTGTTATTACCTCAAGGATGATAATCTCAGTATTATTACATCAAGTATGACCTTCTCAGTATTATTACCTCAAGGATGATAACCTCAATATTATTACCCCAAGGACGATAATCTCAGTATTATTACCTCAAGGACGATAATCTCAGTATTATTACCTCAAGGATGGTAATCTCTATTATTACCCCAAGGACGATAATCTCAGTATTATTACCTCAAGGATGATATTCTCAGTGTTATTACCTCAAGGATGATAATCTCAGTATTATTACCTCAAGGATGATATTCTCAGTATTATTACCCAAAGGACGATAATCTCAGTATTATTAACTCAAGAATGGTAATCTCTGTATTATTACCCTAAGGATGGTAATCTCTGTATTATTACCCTAAGGATGATAATCTTAGTGTTATTACCTCAAGGATGGTAATCTCTGTATTAACCAAGGATGATAATCTCTGTATTATTACCTCAAGGATTGTAATCTCGGCATTATTTCATCAAGGATGGTAATCTCAACATTATTACGTCAAGGATGTTAATCCAATGTTATTACCTCAAGGATGATAATCTCAGTATTATTACCTCAAGGATGATAGTCTCAGTATTAGACCGCAAGGATGATAATCTCAGTATTATTACCTCAAGGATGGTAATCTCTGTATTATTACCGCAAGGACGATAATCTTAGTATTATTACCTCAATGATGATAATCTCTGCATTATTACCCCAAGGTTGATAATCTCTGTATTATTACCTCAAGGATAGTAATCTCAGCATTATTACATCAAGGATAGTAATCTCAACATTATTACATCAAGGATGATAATCTCAGTGTTATTATCTCAAGGATGATAATCTCAGTATTATTACCTCAAGGATGATATTCTCAGTGTTATTACCTCAAGGATGATAATCTCAGTATTATTACCCCAAGGATGATAATCTTAGTATTATTACCTCAAGGATGGTAATCTCTGCATGATTACCCCAAGGATGGTAATCTCTGTTTTACCCCAAGGATGATAATCTTAGTATTATTACCTCAAGGATGGTAATCTCTGTATTACCCCAAGGATGATAATCTTAGTATTATTACCTCAAGGATAGTAATCTCAGCATTATTTCATCAAGGATGGTAATCACAACATTATTACATCAAGGATGATAATCTCAGTGTTATTACCTCAAGGATGATTATCTCTGAGTTGTTACATCAAGGATGATACTCTCAGTATTATTACCGCAAGGACGATAATCTCAGTATTATTACCACAAGGACGATAATCTCAGTATTATTACCCGAAGGATGATAATATCAGTATCATTACGTCAAATACGATATTCTCAGTATTATTACCTCAAGGATGGTAATCACTGTATTATTACCTCAAGGATGATAGACTCAATATTATTACCTCAAGGACCATAATCTCAGTATTATTACCCCAAGGATTATAGTCTCTGTATTATTACCTCAAGTATAGTAATCTCAGCATTATTTCATCAAGGATGGTAATCTCAACGTTATTACGCCAAGGATGATAATCTCAGTGTTATTACTCAAGGATGATAATCTCAGTATTATTACATCAAGTATGATCTTCTCAGTATTATTACCTCAAGGATGATAACCTCAGTATTATTACCCCAGGGACGATAATCTCAGTATTATTACCTCAAGGACGACAATCTCAGTATTATTACCTCAAGGATGGTAATCTCAGTATTATTACCCCAAGGATGATAATCTCAGTGTTATTACCTGATGGATGATAATCTTAGTATTATTACCTCAAGGATGATAATCTCTGCATTATTACCCCAAGGATGATTATCTCTGTATTATTACCTCAAGGATTGAAATATCAGCATTATTTCATCAAGGATGGTAATCTCAACATTATTACGTCAAGGATGTTAATCCAGTGTTATTACCTCAAGGATGAGAATCTCAGTATTATTACCTCAAGGATGATATTCTCAGTATTATTACCTCAAGGATGATAATCTCAGTATTATTACCCCAAGGATGATAATCTCAGTATTATTACCTCAAGGATGGTAATATCTGTATTATTACCCTAAGGATGGTAATCTCAACATTATTACCCCAAGGATGATAATCTTAGTATTATTACATTAAGGATGGTAATCTCTGCATTACCCAAGGATGATAATCTCTTTATTATTACCTCAAGGATAGTAATCTCAGCATTATTTCATCAAGGATTGTAATCTCAACATTTATACGTCAAGGATGATAATCTCAGTGTTATTACCTCAAAGATGATCATCTCAATATTATTACCTCAAGGATGATACTCTCAGTATTATTACCTCAAGGACGATAATCTCAGTATTATTACCTCAAGGACAATAATCTCAGTATTATTACCTCAAGGATGATAATCTCAGTATTATTACCTCAACGATGGTAATCTCAGTATTATTACCCCAAGGATGATAATCTTAGTATTATTACATCAAGGATGGTAATCTCGGTATTATTACCCCAAAGATGATAATCTTAGTATTATTTCCTCAAGGATGGTAATCTCAATATAATTACATCAAGGATGGTAATCTCAACATTGTTACGTCAAATATGATAATCTCAGTGTTATTACCTCCAGAATACTAATCTTAAGTATTATTACTTCAAGGATGATAGTCTCAGTATTATCTTCTCAAGGACGATAATCTCAGTATTATTAACCCAAGGATGATAATCTTAGTATTATTACCTCAAGGAAGGTAATCTTAGTATTATTACCTCAAGGATGATAATCTCAGTATTGTTACCTCAAGAATGGTTACCGCAGTATTATTACTTCAAGGACAATGATCTCAGTATTATTACCTCAAGGATGGTAATCTCTGTATTATTACCCCAAGGATGATAATCTCTGCATTATTACCTCAAGGATAGTAATCTCAGCATTATTTAATGAAGGATGGTAATCTCAACATTATTATGTCAAGGATGATAATCTCAGTGTTATTACCTCAGGGACGATAATCTTAGTATTATTACCCCAAGGATGATAACCTCAGTATTATTGCCTCAATGATGGTATTCTCTGTATTATTACCCCAAGAATGGTAATCTCAGTATTATTACCCCAAGGATGATAATCTTAATATTATTACCTCAAGGCTGATAATCTCTGCATTATTACCCCAAATATGATAATCTCTGTATTATAACCTCAAGGAGCGTAATCTCAGCATTATTGCATCAAGGATAGTAATCTCAACATTATTACGTCAAGGATGATAATCTCACTGTTATTACCTCAAGGATACTAATCTCAGTATTATTACCTCAAGGATGATAGTCTTAGTATTATTACTTCAAGGATGGTAATCTCTGTATTATTACCCCAAAGATGATAATTTTAATACTTTTATCTCAAGGATGGTAATTTCAGCATTATTACATCAAGGATGGAAATCTCAACATTATTACATCAAGGACGATAACCTCAGTATAATTACCTCAAGGACGATAATCTCAGTATTATTACTTCAAGGATGGTAATCTCAATATTATTACCCCAAGGATGATGATCTTAGTATTATTACCTCAATGATGATAGTCTCAGTATTATTACCTCAAGGACGATAATCTCAGTATTATTACCCCAAGGATTATAATCGCAGTATTATTTCCTCAAGGATGGTAATCTCTGTATTATTACCTCAAGGATGGTAATCTCTGTATTATTACATCAAGGATGGTAATATCAACATTATTACGTCAAGGATGATAATCTCAGTGTTATTATCTCAAGGATGATAATCTCAATATTATTACCTCAAGGATGATATTCTCAGTGTTATTACCTCAAGGATGACAATCGCAGTATTATTACCCCAAGGATGATAACCTTAGTATTATTACCTCAGGGATGGTAATCTCTGTATGATTACCCCAAGGATGGTAATCACTGTATTACCCCAAGGATGATAATCTTAGTATTATTACCTCAAGGATGGTAATCTCTGTATTACCCAAGGATGATAATCTCTGTATTATCACCTCAAGGATAGTAATCTCAGCATTATTTCATCAAGGATGGTAATCACTACATTATTACGTCAAGGATGATAATCTCAGTGTTATTACCTCAAGGATGATAATCTCAGTGTTGTTACCTCAAGGATGATCCTCTCAGTATTATTACCGCAAGACGATAATCTCAGTATTATTACCGCAAGGACGATAATCTCAGTATTATTACCCGAAGGACGATAATCTCAGTATTATTACGTCAAATACGATATTCTCAGTATTATTACCTCAAGGATGGTAATCACTGTATTATTACCTCAAGGATGATAGACTCAATATTATTACATCAAGGACAATAATCTCTGTATTATTACCCCAAGGATGATAATCACTGTATTATTACCTCAAGGATAGTAATCTCAGCATTATTTCATCAAGGATGGTAATCTCAACGTTATTACGCCAAGGATGATAATCTCAGTGTTATTACCTCAAGGATGATAATCTCAGTATTATTACCTCAAGTATGATATTGTCAGTATTATACCTCAAGGACGATAACCTCAGTATTATTACCCCAAGGACGATAATCTCAGTATTATTACCTCAAGGGCGATAATCTCAGTATTATTACCTCAAGGATGGTAAGCTCTATTATTACCCTAAGGACGATAATCTCTGTATTATTACCCCAATGATGATAATCTTAGTATTATTACCTCAAAGATGGTAATCTCTGTATTACCCAAGGATGATAATCTCTTTTTTATTACCTCAAGGATAGTAATCTCAGCATTATTTCATCAAGGATGGTAATCACAACATTATTACGTCAAGGATGATAATCTCAGTGTTATTACCTCAAGGATGATAATCTCAGTATTATTACCCCAAGGATGATAATCTCAGTATTATTACCTCAAGGATGGTAATTTCAGTATTATTACCCCAAGGATGGTAATCTCAGTATTATTAACCCATGGATGATAATTTTAGTATTATTACCTCAAGGATGATAATCTCTGCATTATTACCCCAAGGATGATAATCTCTACATTATTACCTCAAGGGTGATAATCTCAGTATTATTACCTCAAGGATGATATTTTCAGTATTATTACCTCAAGGATGATAATCTCAGTATTATTACCCCAAGGATAATAATCTCAGTATTATTACCTCAAGGATGGTAATCTCTGTGTTATTATCCCAAGGATGGTAATCTCTGTATTATCCCAAGGTTGATAATCTTAGTATTATTACCTCAAGGATAGTAATCTCAGCATTATTTCATCAAGGATGGTAATCACAACATTATTACGTCAAGGATGATAATCTCAGTGTTATTACCTCAAGGATGATAATCTCATTATTATTACCTCAAGGATGATAATCTCAGTATTATTACCTCAAGGATGATAGTCTCAGTATTATTACCTCAAGGACGATAATCTCATAATTATTACCCCAGGGATGATAATCTCAGTATTATTACCTCAGGATGGTAATCACTGTATTATTACCTCAAGGATGATTGTCTCAATATTATAACCACAAGGACGATAACCTCAGCATTATTACCCCAAGTATGATAATCTCAGTATTATTTCCAAAATGATGGTAATCTCTGTATTAGTACCCCATGGATGATAATATTAGTATTATTACCTCAAGCATGATAATATCTGCATTATTACCACAAGGATGATAACCTCTGTATTGTTCCCTCAAGGATAGTAATCTCAGCATTATTACATCAAGGATGGTAATATCAACATTATTACGTCAAGGATGATAATCTCAGTATTATTACCTCAATGATGATATTCTCAGTATTATTACCTCAAGGATGTTAATCTCTGTATGATTAGCCCAAGGATGGTAATCTCTGTATTTCCCCAAGGATGATAATCTTATTATTATTACCGCAGGGATGGTAATCTCTGTATTACCCAAGGATGATAATCTCTGTATTATTACCTCAAGGATAGTAATCTCAGCATTATTTCATCAAGGAAGGTAATCACAATATTATTACGTCAAGGATGAAAATCTCAATGTTATTACCTCAAGGAAGAGAATCTCAGTATTATTACCTCAAGGATGATATTCTCAGTATTATTACCTCAAGGATGGTAATCTCTGTATTATTACCCGAAGGATGGTAATCTCAACATTATTACCCCAAGGATGATAATCTTACTATTATTACCTCAAGGATGGTAATCTCTGTATTACCCAAGGATGATAATCTCTTTATTATTACCTCAAGGATAGTAATCTCAGCATTATTTAATCAAGGATGGTAATTTCAACATTATTACATCAAGGATGATAATCTCAGTGTTATTACCTCAAAGATGATAATCTCAGTATTATTACCTCAAGGATGATACTCTCAGTATTATTACCTAAAGGACAATAATCTCAGTATTATTACCTCAAGGATGATAATCTCAGTATTATTACCTCAAGGATGGTAATCTCAGTATTATTACCCCAAGGATGATAATCTTAGTATTATTTCCTCAAGGATGGTAATCTCAGTATAATTACATCAAGGATGATAATCTCAACATTGTTACGTCAAATATGATAATCTCAGTGTTATTACCTCCAGAATACTAATCTCAGTATTATTACCTCAAGGATGATAGTCTCAGTATTATCTTCTCAAGGACGATAATCTCAGTATTATTAACCCAAGGATGATAATCTTAGTATTATTACCTCAAGGATGGTAATCTCTCTATTATTACCCCAAAGATGATAATCTTAGTATTACTACCTCAAGGATGATAATCTCAGTATTGGTTACCTCAAGAATGCTTACATCAGTATTATTACTTCAAGGACGATATTCTCAGTATTATTACCTCAAGGATGATTATCTCTGTATTATTACCTCAAGGATGGTAACCTCTGTATTATTACCCCAAGGATGATAATCTCTGCATTATTACCTCAAGGATAGTAATCTCAGCATTATTTAATGAAGGACGGTAATCTCAACATTATTACGTCAAGGATGATAATCTCAGTGTTATTACCTCAAGGACGATAATCTTAGTATCATTACCCAAAGGATGATAACCTCAGTATTACTACCTCAGTGATGGTATTCTCTGTATTATTACCCCAAGAATGGTAATCTCAGTATTATTACCCCAAGGATGATAATCTTAATATTATTACCTCAAGGCTGATAATTTCTGCATTATTACCCCAAGGATGATAATCTCAATATTATAACCTCAAGGAGAGTAATCTCAGCATTATTGCATCAAGGATAGTAATCTCAACATTATTACGTCAAGGATGATAATCTCACTGTTATTACCACAAGGATAATAATCTCAGTATTATTACCTCAAGGATGATAGTCTCAGTATTATTACCTCAAGGCTGGTAATCTCTGTATTATTACCCCAAAGATGATAATTTTAATACTATTATCTGAAGGATGGTAATTTGGTAATTTCAGCATTATTACACCAAGGCTGGTAATCTCAGCATTATTACCCCAAAAATGGTAATCTCAACATTATTACATCAAGGACGATAACCTCAGTATTATTACCTCTAGGACGATAATCTCAATATTATTACTTCAAGGATGGTAATCTCAATATTATTACCCCAAGGATGATAATCTTAGTATTATTACCTCAATGATGATAGTCTCAGCATTATTACCTCAAGGACGATAATCTCAATATTATTACCCCGAGGATTATAATCGCAGTATTATTTCCTCAAGGATGGTAATCTCTGTATTATTACCGCAAGGTTGGTAATCTCTGTATTATTACCTCAAGGATGTTAATCTCTGCATTATTACCCTAAGGATGATAATCTCTGTATTATTACCTCAAGGATAGTTATCTCAGCATTATTACATCAAGGATGGTAATATCAACATTATTACATCAAGGATGATAATCTCAGTGTTATTATCTCAAGGATGATAATCTCAGTATTATTACCTCAAGGAAGATATTCTCAGTGTTATTACCTCAAGGATGATAATCTCAGTATTATTACCCCAAGGATGATAATCTTAGTATTATTACCTCAAGGTTGGTAATCTCTGTATGATTACCCCAAGGATGGTAATCACAGTATTACCCCAAGGATGATAATCTTAGTATTATTACCTCAAGGGTGGTAATCTCTGTATTACCCAAGGATGATAATCTCTGTATTATTACCTCAAGGATAGTAATCTCAGCATTATTTCATCAAGGAAGGAAATCACAACGTTATTACGTCAAGGATGTTAATCTCAGTGTTATTACCTCAAGGATGATAATCTCAGTGTTGTTACCTCAAGGATGATACTCTCAGTATTATTACCACAAGGACGATAATCTCAGTATTATTACCGCAAGGACGAAAATCTCAGTATTATTACCCGAAGGACGATAATCTCAGTATCATTACGTCAAAAACGATATTCTCAGTATTATTACCTCAAGGATGGTAATCACTGTATTATTACCTCAAGGATGATAGACTCAATATTATTACCTCAAGGACCATAATCTCAGTATTATTACCCCAAAGATGGATAATCTCCGTATTATTACCTCAAGGATAGTAATCTCAGCATTATTTCATCAAGGATGGTAATCTCAACGTTATTACGCCAAGGATGATAATCTCAGTGTTATTGCCTCAAGGATGATAATCTCAGTATTATTACCTCAAGTATGATATTCTCAGTATTATTACCTCAAGGATGATAACCTCAGTATAATTACCCCAAGGACGATAATCTCAGTATTCTTACCTCAAGGACGATAATTTCAGTATTATTACCTCAAGGATGGTAATCTCAGTATTATTAACCCAAGGATGATAATCTCAGAATTATTACTTCAATGATGCTAATCTCTGTATTATTACCCCAAGGATGGTAATCTCAGTGTTATTACCTGATGGATGATAATCTTAGTATTATTACCTCAAGGATGATAATCTCTGCATTATTACCCCAAGGATGATTATCTCTGTATTATTACCTCAAGGATTGAAATATCAGCATTATTTCATCAAGGATGGTAATCTCAACATTATTACGTCAAGGATGTTAATCCAGTGTTATTACCTCAAGGATGAGAATCTCAGTATTATTTCCTCAAGGATGATATTCTCAGTATTATTACCTCAAGGATGATAATCTCAGTATTATTACCCCAAGGATGATAATCTCAGTATTATTACCTCAAGGATGGTAATATCTGTATTATTACCCTAAGGATGGTAATCTCAACATTATTACCCCAAGGATGATAATCTTAGTATTATTACATTAAGGATGGTAATCTCTGTATTACCCAAGGATGATAATCTCTTTATTATTACCTCAAGGATAGTAATCTCAGCATTATTTCATCAAGGATTGTAATCTCAACATTTATACGTCAAGGATGATAATCTCAGTGTTATTACCTCAAAGATGATCATCTCAATATTATTACCTCAAGGATGATACTCTCAGTATTATTACCTCAAGGACGATAATCTCAGTATTATTACACCAAGGACAATAATCTCAGTATTATTACCTCAAGGACAATAATCTCAGTATTATTACCTCAAGGATGATAATCTCAGTATTATTACCTCAACGATGGTAATCTCAGTATTATTACCCCAAGGATGATCATCTTAGTATTATTACATCAAGGATGGTAATCTCGGTATTATTACCCCAAAGATGATAATCTTAGTATTATTTCCTCAAGGATGGTAATCTCAATATAATTACATCAAGGATGGTAATCTCAACATTGTTACGTCAAATATGATAATCTCAGTGTTTTTACCTCCAGAATACTAATCTTAAGTATTATTACTTCAAGGATGATAGTCTCAGTATTATCTTCTCAAGGACGATAATCTCAGTATTATTAACCCAAGGATGATAATCTTAGTATTATTACCTCAAGGAAGGTAATCTTAGTATTATTACCTCAAGGATGATAATCTCAGTATTGTTACCTCAAGAATGGTTACCGCAGTATTATTACTTCAAGGACAATGATCTCAGTATTATTACCTCAAGGATGGTAATCTCTGTATTATTACCCCAAGGATGATAATCTCTGCATTATTACCTCAAGGATAGTAATCTCAGCATTATTTAATGAAGGATGGTAATCTCAACATTATTATGTCAAGGATGATAATCTCAGTGTTATTACCTCAGGGACGATAATCTTAGTATTATTACTTCAAGGATGGTAATCTCAATATTATTACCCCAAGGATGATGATCTTAGTATTATTACCTCAATGATGATAGTCTCAGTATTATTACCTCAGGGACGATAATCTCAGTATTATTACCCCAAGGATTATAATCGCAGTATTATTTCCTCAAGGATGGTAAACTCTGTATTATTACCTCAAGGATGGTAATCTCTGTATTATTACATCAAGGATGGTAATATCAACATTATTACGTCAAGGATGATAATCTCAGTGTTATTATCTCAAGGATGATAATCTCAATATTATTACCTCAAGGATGATATTCTCAGTGTTATTACCTCAAGGATGACAATCGCAGTATTATTACCCCAAGGATGATAACCTTAGTATTATTACCTCAGGGATGGTAATCTCTGTATGATTACCCCAAGGATGGTAATCACTGTATTTCCCCAAGGATGATAATCTTAGTATTATTACCTCAAGGATGGTAATCTCTGTATTACCCAAGGATGATAATCTCTGTATTATCACCTCAAGGATAGTAATCTCAGCATTATTTCATCAAGGATGGTAATCACTACATTATTACGTCAAGGATGATAATCTCAGTGTTATTACCTCAAGGATGATAATCTCAGTGTTGTTACCTCAAGGATGATCCTCTCAGTATTATTACCGCAAGACGATAATCTCAGTATTATTACCGCAAGGACGATAATCTCAGTATTATTACCCGAAGGACGATAATCTCAGTATTATTACGTCAAATACGATATTCTCAGTATTATTACCTCAAGGATGGTAATCACTGTATTATTACCTCAAGGATGATAGACTCAATATTATTACATCAAGGACAATAATCTCTGTATTATTACCCCAAGGATGATAATCACTGTATTATTACCTCAAGGATAGTAATCTCAGCATTATTTCATCAAGGATGGTAATCTCAACGTTATTACGCCAAGGATGATAATCTCAGTGTTATTACCTCAAGGATGATAATCTCAGTATTATTACCGCAAGACGATAATCTCAGTATTATTACCGCAAGGACGATAATCTCAGTATTATTACCCGAAGGACGATAATCTCAGTATTATTACGTCAAATACGATATTCTCAGTATTATTACCTCAAGGATGGTAATCACTGTATTATTACCTCAAGGATGATAGACTCAATATTATTACATCAAGGACAATAATCTCTGTATTATTACCCCAAGGATGATAATCACTGTATTATTACCTCAAGGATAGTAATCTCAGCATTATTTCATCAAGGATGGTAATCTCAACGTTATTACGCCAAGGATGATAATCTCAGTGTTATTACCTCAAGGATGATAATCTCAGTATTATTACCTCAAGTATGATATTGTCAGTATTATACCTCAAGGACGATAACCTCAGTATTATTACCCCAAGGACGATAATCTCAGTATTATTACCTCAAGGGCGATAATCTCAGTATTATTACCTCAAGGATGGTAAGCTCTATTATTACCCTAAGGACGATAATCTCTGTATTATTACCCCAATGATGATAATCTTAGTATTATTACCTCAAAGATGGTAATCTCTGTATTACCCAAGGATGATAATCTCTTTTTTATTACCTCAAGGATAGTAATCTCAGCATTATTTCATCAAGGATGGTAATCACAACATTATTACGTCAAGGATGATAATCTCAGTGTTATTACCTCAAGGATGATAATCTCAGTATTATTACCCCAAGGATGATAATCTCAGTATTATTACCTCAATGATGGTAATTTCAGTATTATTACCCCAAGGATGGTAATCTCAGTATTATTAACCCATGGATGATAATTTTAGTATTATTACCTCAAGGATGATAATCTCTGCATTATTACCCCAAGGATGATAATCTCTATATTATTACCTCAAGGGTGATAATCTCAGTATTATTACCTCAAGGATGATATTTTCAGTATTATTACCTCAAGGATGATAATCTCAGTATTATTACCCCAAGGATAATAATCTCAGTATTATTACCTCAAGGATGGTAATCTCTGTGGTATTATCCCAAGGATGGTAATCTCTGTATTATCCCAAGGTTGATAATCTTAGTATTATTACCTCAAGGATAGTAATCTCAGCATTATTTCATCAAGGATGGTAATCACAACATTATTACGTCAAGGATGATAATCTCAGTGTTATTACCTCAAGGATGATAATCTCAGTATTATTACCTCAAGGATGATAATCTCAGTATTATTACCTCAAGGATGATAGTCTCAGTATTATTACCTCAAGGACGATAATCTCATAATTATTACCCCAGGGATGATAATCTCAGTATTATTACCTCAAGGATGGTAATCACTGTATTATTACCTCAAGGATGATTGTCTCAATATTATAAACACAAGGACGATAACCTCAGCATTATTACCCCAAGTATGATAATCTCAGTATTATTTCCAAAATGATGGTAATCTCTGTATTAGTACCCCATGGATGATAATATTAGTATTATTACCTCAAGCATGATAATATCTGCATTATTACCACAAGGATGATAACCTCTGTATTGTTCCCTCAAGGATAGTAATCTCAGCATTATTACATCAAGGATGGTAATATCAACATTATTACGTCAAGGATGATAATCTCAGTATTATTACCTCAAGGATGATATTCTCAGTATTATTACCTCAAGGATGTTAATCTCTGTATGATTAGCCCAAGGATGGTAATCTCTGTATTTCCCCAAGGATGATAATCTTATTATTATTACCGCAGGGATGGTAATCTCTGTATTACCCAAGGATGATAATCTCTTTATTATTACCTCAAGGATAGTAATCTCAGCATTATTTAATCAAGGATGGTAATTTCAACATTATTACATCAAGGATGATAATCTCAGTGTTATTACCTCAAAGATGATAATCTCAGTATTATTACCTCAAGGATGATACTCTCAGTATTATTACCTCAAGGACGATAATCTCAGTATTATTACACCAAGGACAATAATCTCAGTATTATTACCTAAAGGACAATAATCTCAGTATTATTACCTCAAGGATGATAATCTCAGTATTATTACCTCAAGGATGGTAATCTCAGTATTATTACCCCAAGGATGATAATCTTAGTATTATTTCCTCAAGGATGGTAATCTCAGTATAATTACATCAAGGATGATAATCTCAACATTGTTACGTCAAATATGATAATCTCAGTGTTATTACCTCCAGAATACTAATCTCAGTATTATTACCTCAAGGATGATAGTCTCAGTATTATCTTCTCAAGGACGATAATCTCAGTATTATTAACCCAAGGATGATAATCTTAGTATTATTACCTCAAGGATGGTAATCTCTCTATTATTACCCCAAAGATGATAATCTTAGTATTACTACCTCAAGGATGATAATCTCAGTATTGGTTACCTCAAGAATGCTTACATCAGTATTATTACTTCAAGGACGATATTCTCAGTATTATTACCTCAAGGATGATTATCTCTGTATTATTACCTCAAGGATGGTAACCTCTGTATTATTACCCCAAGGATGATAATCTCTGCATTATTACCTCAAGGATAGTAATCTCAGCATTATTTAATGAAGGACGGTAATCTCAACATTATTACGTCAAGGATGATAATCTCAGTGTTATTACCTCAAGGACGATAATCTTAGTATCATTACCCAAAGGATGATAACCTCAGTATTACTACCTCAGTGATGGTATTCTCTGTATTATTACCCCAAGAATGGTAATCTCAGTATTATTACCCCAAGGATGATAATCTTAATATTATTACCTCAAGGCTGATAATTTCTGCATTATTACCCCAAGGATGATAATCTCAATATTATAACCTCAAGGAGAGTAATCTCAGCATTATTGCATCAAGGATAGTAATCTCAACATTATTACGTCAAGGATGATAATCTCACTGTTATTACCACAAGGATAATAATCTCAGTATTATTACCTCAAGGATGATAGTCTCAGTATTATTACCTCAAGGATGGTAATCTCTGTATTATTACCCCAAAGATGATAATTTTAATACTATTATCTGAAGGATGGTAATTTGGTAATTTCAGCATTATTACACCAGGGCTGGTAATCTCAGCATTATTACCCCAAAAATGGTAATCTCAACATTATTACATCAAGGATGATAACCTCAGTATTATTACCTCTAGGACGATAATCTCAGTATTATTACTTCAAGGATGGTAATCTCAATATTATTACCCCAAGGATGATAATCTTAGTATTATTACCTCAATGATGATAGTCTCAGCATTATTACCTCAAGGACGATAATCTCAATATTATTACCCCGAGGATTATAATCGCAGTATTATTTCCTCAAGGATGGTAATCTCTGTATTATTACCGCAAGGTTGGTAATCTCTGTATTATTACCTCAAGGATGTTAATCTCTGCATTATTACCCTAAGGATGATAATCTCTGTATTATTACCTCAAGGATAGTTATCTCAGCATTATTACATCAAGGATGGTAATATCAACATTATTACATCAAGGATGATAATCTCAGTGTTATTATCTCAAGGATGATAATCTCAGTATTATTACCTCAAGGAAGATATTCTCAGTGTTATTACCTCAAGGATGATAATCTCAGTATTATTACCCCAAGGATGATAATCTTAGTATTATTACCTCAAGGTTGGTAATCTCTGTATGATTACCCCAAGGATGGTAATCACAGTATTACCCCAAGGATGATAATCTTAGTATTATTACCTCAAGGGTGGTAATCTCTGTATTACCCAAGGATGATAATCTCTGTATTATTACCTCAAGGATAGTAATCTCAGCATTATTTCATCAAGGAAGGAAATCACAACGTTATTACGTCAAGGATGTTAATCTCAGTGTTATTACCTCAAGGATGATAATCTCAGTGTTGTTACCTCAAGGATGATACTCTCAGTATTATTACCACAAGGACGATAATCTCAGTATTATTACCGCAAGGACGAAAATCTCAGTATTATTACCCGAAGGACGATAATCTCAGTATCATTACGTCAAAAACGATATTCTCAGTATTATTACCTCAAGGATGGTAATCACTGTATTATTACCTCAAGGATGATAGACTCAATATTATTACCTCAAGGACCATAATCTCAGTATTATTACCCCAAGGATGGATAATCTCCGTATTATTACCTCAAGGATAGTAATCTCAGCATTATTTCATCAAGGATGGTAATCTCAACGTTATTACGCCAAGGATGATAATCTCAGTGTTATTGCCTCAAGGATGATAATCTCAGTATTATTACCTCAAGTATGATATTCTCAGTATTATTACCTCAAGGATGATAACCTCAGTATTATTACCCCAAGGACGATAATCTCAGTATTATTACCTCAAGGACGATAATCTCAGTATTATTAACTCAAGGATGGTAATCTCAGTATTATTAACCCAAGGATGATAATCTCAGAATTATTACCCCAAGGATGATAATCTTAGTATTATTACCTCAAGGTTGGTAATCTCTGTATGATTACCCCAAGGATGGTAATCACAGTATTACCCCAAGGATGATAATCTTAGTATTATTACCTCAAGGGTGGTAATCTCTGTATTACCCAAGGATGATAATCTCTGTATTATTACCTCAAGGATAGTAATCTCAGCATTATTTCATCAAGGAAGGAAATCACAACGTTATTACGTCAAGGATGTTAATCTCAGTGTTATTACCTCAAGGATGATAATCTCAGTGTTGTTACCTCAAGGATGATACTCTCAGTATTATTACCACAAGGACGATAATCTCAGTATTATTACCGCAAGGACGAAAATCTCAGTATTATTACCCGAAGGACGATAATCTCAGTATCATTACGTCAAAAACGATATTCTCAGTATTATTACCTCAAGGATGGTAATCACTGTATTATTACCTCAAGGATGATAGACTCAATATTATTACCTCAAGGACCATAATCTCAGTATTATTACCCCAAGGATGGATAATCTCCGTATTATTACCTCAAGGATAGTAATCTCAGCATTATTTCATCAAGGATGGTAATCTCAACGTTATTACGCCAAGGATGATAATCTAGGTGTTATTGCCTCAAGGATGATAATCTCAGTATTATTACCTCAAGTATGATATTCTCAGTATTATTACCTCAAGGATGATAACCTCAGTATTATTACCCCAAGGACGATAATCTCAGTATTATTACCTCAAGGACGATAATCTCAGTATTATTAACTCAAGGATGGTAATCTCAGTATTATTAACCCAAGGATGATAATCTCAGAATTATTACTTCAATGATGCTAATCTCTGTATTATTACCCCAAGGATAATAATCTCAGTATTATTACCTGATGGAAGATAATCTTAGTATTATTACCTCAAGGATGATAATCTCTGCATTATTACCCCAAGGATGATTATCTCTGCATTATTACCTCAAGGATGATAATCTCAGTATTATTACCCCAAGGATGATAATCTCTGTATTATTACCTCAAGGATAGTAATCTCAGCATTATTTCATCAAGGATGGTAATCTCAAAATTATTACGCCAAGGATGATAATCTCAGTATTATTACCTCAAGGATGGTAATCTCTGTATTATTACCCTAAGGATGATAATCTTAGTGTTATTACCTCAAGGATGGTAATCTCTGTATTAACCAAGGATGATAATCTCTGTATTATTACCTCAAGGATTGTAATCTCAGCATTATTTCATCAAGGATGGTAATTTCAACATTATTACGTCAAGGATGTTAATCCAATGTTATTACCTCAAGGATGATAATCTCAGTATTATTACCTCAAGGATGATAGTCTCGGTATTAGACCGCAAGGACGATAATCTCAGTATTATTACCTCAAGGATGGTAATCTCTGTATTATTACGCCAAGGATGGTAATCTCTGTATTATTACCGCAAGGACGATAATCTTAGTATTATTACCTCAATTATGATAATCTCTGCATTATTACCCGAAGGATGATAATCTCTGTATTATTACCTCAAGGATAGTAATCTCAGCATTATTACATCAAGGATAGTAATCTCAACATTATTACATCAAGGATGATAATCTCAGTGTTATTATCTCAAGGATGATAATCTCAGTATTATTACCTCAAGGATGATATTCTCAGTGTTATTGCCTCAAGGATGATAATCTCAGTATTATTAGCCCAAGGATGATAATCTTAGTATTATTACCTCAAGGATGGTAATCTCTGTATGATTACCCCAAGGATGGTAATCTCTGTTTTACCCCAAGGATGATAATCTTAGTATTATTACCTCAAGGATGGTAATCTCTGTATTCCCCCAAGGATGATAATCTTAGTATTATTACCTCAAGGATAGTAATCTCAGCATTATTTCATCAAGGATGGTAATCACAACATTATTACGTCAAGGATGATAATCTCAGTGTTATTACCTCAAGGATGATTATCTCAGTGTTGTTACATCAAGGATGATACTCTCAGCATTATTACCGCAAGGACGATAATCTCAGTATTATTACCTCAAGGACAATAATCTCAGTATTATTACCCGAAGGACGATAATCTCAGTATCATTACGTCAAATACGATATTCTCAGTATTATTACCTCAAGGATGGTAATCAATGTATTATTACCTCAAGGATGATAGACTCAATATTATTACCTCAAGGACCATAATCTCAGTATTATTACCCCAAGGATGATAATCTCTGTATTATTACCTCAAGTATAGTAATCTCAGCATTACTTCATCAAGGATGGTAATATCAACGTTATTACGCCAAGGATGATAATCTCAGTGTTATTACCTCAAGGATGATAATCTCAGTATTATTACATCAAGTATGACCTTCTCAGTATTATTGCCTCAAGGATGATAACCTCAATATTATTACCCCAAGGACGATAATCTCAGTATTATTACCTCAAGGACGATAATCTCAGTATTATTACCTCAAGGATGGTAATCTCAGTATTATTACCCCAAGGACGATAATCTCAGTATTATTACCTCAAGGATGATATTCTCAGTGTTATTACCTCAAGGATGATAATCTCAGTATTATTACCTCAAGGATGATATTCTCAGTATTATTACCCAAAGGACGATAATCTCAGTATTATTAACTCAAGAATGGTAATCTCTGTATTATTACCCTAAGGATGGTAATCTCTGTATTATTACCCTAAGGATGATAATCTTGGTGTTATTACCTCAAGGATGGTAATCTCTGTATTAACCAAGGATGATAATCTCTGTATTATTACCTCAAGGATTGTAATCTCAGCATTATTTCATCAAGGATGGTAATCTCAACATTATTACGTCAAGGATGTTAATCCAATGTTATTACCTCAAGGATGATAATCTTAGTATTATTACCTCAAGGATGATAGTCTCAGTATTAGACCGCAAGGATGATAATCTCAGTATTATTACCTCAAGGATGGTAATCTCTGTATTATTACCCCAAGGATGGTAATCTCTGTATTATTACCGCAAGGACGATAATCTTAGTATTATTACCTCAATGATGATAATCTCTGCATTATTACCCCAAGGTTGATAATCTCTGTATTATTACCTCAAGGATAGTAATCTCAGCATTATTACATCAAGGATAGTAATCTCAACATTATTACATCAAGGATGATAATCTCAGTGTTATTATCTCAAGGATGATAATCTCAGTATTATTACCTCAAGGATGATATTCTCAGTGTTATTACCTCAAGGATGATAATCTCAGTATTATTACCCCAAGGATGATAATCTTAGTATTATTACCTCAAGGATGGTAATCTCTGCATGATTACCCCAAGGATGGTAATCTCTGTTTTACCCCAAGGATGATAATCTTAGTATTATTACCTCAAGGATGGTAATCTCTGTATTACCCCAAGGATGATAATCTTAGTATTATTACCTCAAGGATAGTAATCTCAGCATTATTTCATCAAGGATGGTAATCACAACATTATTACATCAAGGATGATAATCTCAGTGTTATTACCTCAAGGATGATTATCTCTGAGTTGTTACATCAAGGATGATACTCTCAGTATTATTACCACAAGGACGATAATCTCAGTATTATTACCGCAAGGACGATAATCTCAGTATTATTACCCGAAGGATGATAATATCAGTATCATTACGTCAAATACGATATTCTCAGTATTATTACCTCAAGGATGGTAATCACTGTATTATTACCTCAAGGATGATAGACTCAATATTATTACCTCAAGGACCATAATCTCAGTATTATTACCCCAAGGATTATAGTCTCTGTATTATTACCTCAAGTATAGTAATCTCAGCATTATTTCATCAAGGATGGTAATCTCAACGTTATTACGCCAAGGATGATAATCTCAGTGTTATTACTCAAGGATGATAATCTCATTATTATTACATCAAGTATAATCTTCTCAGTATTATTACCTCAAGGATGATAACCTCAGTATTATTACCCCAGGGACGATAATCTCAGTATTATTACCTCAAGGACGACAATCTCAGTATTATTACCTCAAGGATGGTAATCTCAGTATTATTACCCCAAGGATGATAATCTCAGAATTATTACTTCAATGATGCTAATCTCTGTATTATTACCCCAAGGATGGTAATCTCAGTGTTATTACCTGATGGATGATAATCTTAGTATTATTACCTCAAGGATGATAATCTCTGCATTATTACCCCAAGGATGATTATCTCTGTATTATTACCTCAAGGATTGAAATATCAGCATTATTTCATCAAGGATAGTAATCTCAACATTATTACGTCAATGATGTTAATCCAGTGTTATTACCTCAAGGATGAGAATCTCAGTATTATTACCTCAAGGAGGATATTCTCAGTATTATTACCTCAAGGATGATAATCTCAGTATTATTACCCCAAGGATGATAATCTCAGTATTATTACCTCAAGGATGGTAATATCTGTATTATTACCCTAAGGACGGTAATCTCAACATTATTACCCCAAGGATGATAATCTTAGTATTATTACATTAAGGATGGTAATCTCTGTATTACCCAAGGATGATAATCTCTTTATTATTACCTCAAGGATAGTAATCTCAGCATTATTTCATCAAGGATTGTAATCTCAACATTTATACGTCAAGGATGATAATCTCAGTGTTATTACCTCAAAGATGATCATCTCAATATTATTACCTCAAGGATGATACTCTCAGTATTATTACCTCAAGGACGATAATCTCAGTATTATTACACCAAGGACAATAATCTCAGTATTATTACCTCAAGGACAATAATCTCAGTATTATTAACCCAAGGATGATAATCTTAGTATTATTACCTCAAGGAAGGTAATCTTAGTATTATTACCTCAAGGATGATAATCTCAGTATTGTTACCTCAAGAATGGTTACCGCAGTATTATTACTTCAAGGACAATGATCTCAGTATTATTACCTCAAGGATGGTAATCTCTGTATTATTACCCCAAGGATGATAATCTCTGCATTATTACCTCAAGGATAGTAATCTCAGCATTATTTAATGAAGGATGGTAATCTCAACATTATTATGTCAAGGATGATAATCTCAGTGTTATTACCTCAGGGACGATAATCTTAGTATTATTACCCCAAGGATGATAACCTCAGTATTATTGCCTCAATGATGGTATTCTCTGTATTATTACCCCAAGAATGGTAATCTCAGTATTATTACCCCAAGGATGATAATCTTAATATTATTACCTCAAGGCTGATAATCTCTGCATTATTACCCCAAATATGATAATCTCTGTATTATAACCTCAAGGAGAGTAATCTCAGCATTATTGCATCAAGGATAGTAATCTCAACATTATTACGTCAAGGATGATAATCTCACTGTTATTACCTCAAGGATACTAATCTCAGTATTATTACCTCAAGGATGATAGTCTTAGTATTATTACTTCAAGGATGGTAATCTCTGTATTATTACCCCAAAGATGATAATTTTAATACTTTTATCTCAAGGATGGTAATTTCAGCATTATTACATCAAGGATGGAAATCTCAACATTATTACATCAAGGACGATAACCTCAGTATAATTACCTCAAGGACGATAATCTCAGTATTATTACTTCAAGGATGGTAATCTCAATATTATTACCCCAAGGATGATGATCTTAGTATTATTACCTCAATGATGATAGTCTCAGTATTATTACCTCAAGGACGATAATCTCAGTATTATTACCCCAAGGATTATAATCGCAGTATTATTTCCTCAAGGATGGTAATCTCTGTATTATTACCTCAAGGATGGTAATCTCTGTATTATTACATCAAGGATGGTAATATCAACATTATTACGTCAAGGATGATAATCTCAGTGTTATTATCTCAAGGATGATAATCTCAATATTATTACCTCAAGGATGATATTCTCAGTGTTATTACCTCAAGGATGACAATCGCAGTATTATTACCCCAAGGATGATAACCTTAGTATTATTACCTCAGGGATGGTAATCTCTGTATGATTACCCCAAGGATGGTAATCACTGTATTACCCCAAGGATGATAATCTTAGTATTATTACCTCAAGGATGGTAATCTCTGTATTACCCAAGGATGATAATCTCTGTATTATCACCTCAAGGATAGTAATCTCAGCATTATTTCATCAAGGATGGTAATCACTACATTATTACGTCAAGGATGATAATCTCAGTGTTATTACCTCAAGGATGATAATCTCAGTGTTGTTACCTCAAGGATGATCCTCTCAGTATTATTACCGCAAGACGATAATCTCAGTATTATTACCGCAAGGACGATAATCTCAGTATTATTACCCGAAGGACGATAATCTCAGTATTATTACGTCAAATACGATATTCTCAGTATTATTACCTCAAGGATGGTAATCACTGTATTATTACCTCAAGGATGATAGACTCAATATTATTACATCAAGGACAATAATCTCTGTATTATTACCCCAAGGATGATAATCACTGTATTATTACCTCAAGGATAGTAATCTCAGCATTATTTCATCAAGGATGGTAATCTCAACGTTATTACGCCAAGGATGATAATCTCAGTGTTATTACCTCAAGGATGATAATCTCAGTATTATTACCTCAAGTATGATATTGTCAGTATTATACCTCAAGGACGATAACCTCAGTATTATTACCCCAAGGACGATAATCTCAGTATTATTACCTCAAGGGCGATAATCTCAGTATTATTACCTCAAGGATGGTAAGCTCTATTATTACCCTAAGGACGATAATCTCTGTATTATTACCCCAATGATGATAATCTTAGTATTATTACCTCAAAGATGGTAATCTCTGTATTACCCAAGGATGATAATCTCTTTTTTATTACCTCAAGGATAGTAATCTCAGCATTATTTCATCAAGGATGGTAATCACAACATTATTACGTCAAGGATGATAATCTCAGTGTTATTACCTCAAGGATGATAATCTCAGTATTATTACCCCAAGGATGATAATCTCAGTATTATTACCTCAAGGATGGTAATTTCAGTATTATTACCCCAAGGATGGTAATCTCAGTATTATTAACCCATGGATGATAATTTTAGTATTATTACCTCAAGGATGATAATCTCTGCATTATTACCCCAAGGATGATAATCTCTACATTATTACCTCAAGGGTGATAATCTCAGTATTATTACCTCAAGGATGATATTTTCAGTATTATTACCTCAAGGATGATAATCTCAGTATTATTACCCCAAGGATAATAATCTCAGTATTATTACCTCAAGGATGGTAATCTCTGTGTTATTATCCCAAGGATGGTAATCTCTGTATTATCCCAAGGTTGATAATCTTAGTATTATTACCTCAAGGATAGTAATCTCAGCATTATTTCATCAAGGATGGTAATCACAACATTATTACGTCAAGGATGATAATCTCAGTGTTATTACCTCAAGGATGATAATCTCATTATTATTACCTCAAGGATGATAATCTCAGTATTATTACCTCAAGGATGATAGTCTCAGTATTATTACCTCAAGGATGATAATCTCATAATTATTACCCCAGGGATGATAATCTCAGTATTATTACCTCAAGGATGGTAATCACTGTATTATTACCTCAAGGATGATTGTCTCAATATTATAACCACAAGGACGATAACCTCAGCATTATTACCCCAAGTATGATAATCTCAGTATTATTTCCAAAATGATGGTAATCTCTGTATTAGTACCCCATGGATGATAATATTAGTATTATTACCTCAAGCATGATAATATCTGCATTATTACCACAAGGATGATAACCTCTGTATTGTTCCCTCAAGGATAGTAATCTCAGCATTATTACATCAAGGATGGTAATATCAACATTATTACGTCAAGGATGATAATCTCAGTATTATTACCTCAATGATGATATTCTCAGTATTATTACCTCAAGGATGTTAATCTCTGTATGATTAGCCCAAGGATGGTAATCTCTGTATTTCCCCAAGGATGATAATCTTATTATTATTACCGCAGGGATGGTAATCTCTGTATTACCCAAGGATGATAATCTCTGTATTATTACCTCAAGGATAGTAATCTCAGCATTATTTCATCAAGGAAGGTAATCACAATATTATTACGTCAAGGATGAAAATCTCAATGTTATTACCTCAAGGAAGAGAATCTCAGTATTATTACCTCAAGGATGATATTCTCAGTATTATTACCTCAAGGATGGTAATCTCTGTATTATTACCCGAAGGATGGTAATCTCAACATTATTACCCCAAGGATGATAATCTTACTATTATTACCTCAAGGATGGTAATCTCTGTATTACCCAAGGATGATAATCTCTTTATTATTACCTCAAGGATAGTAATCTCAGCATTATTTAATCAAGGATGGTAATTTCAACATTATTACATCAAGGATGATAATCTCAGTGTTATTACCTCAAAGATGATAATCTCAGTATTATTACCTCAAGGATGATACTCTCAGTATTATTACCTCAAGGACGATAATCTCAGTATTATTACACCAAGGACAATAATCTCAGTATTATTACCTAAAGGACAATAATCTCAGTATTATTACCTCAAGGATGATAATCTCAGTATTATTACCTCAAGGATGGTAATCTCAGTATTATTACCCCAAGGATGATAATCTTAGTATTATTTCCTCAAGGATGGTAATCTCAGTATAATTACATCAAGGATGATAATCTCAACATTGTTACGTCAAATATGATAATCTCAGTGTTATTACCTCCAGAATACTAATCTCAGTATTATTACCTCAAGGATGATAGTCTCAGTATTATCTTCTCAAGGACGATAATCTCAGTATTATTAACCCAAGGATGATAATCTTAGTATTATTACCTCAAGGATGGTAATCTCTCTATTATTACCCCAAAGATGATAATCTTAGTATTACTACCTCAAGGATGATAATCTCAGTATTGGTTACCTCAAGAATGCTTACATCAGTATTATTACTTCAAGGACGATATTCTCAGTATTATTACCTCAAGGATGATTATCTCTGTATTATTACCTCAAGGATGGTAACCTCTGTATTATTACCCCAAGGATGATAATCTCTGCATTATTACCTCAAGGATAGTAATCTCAGCATTATTTAATGAAGGACGGTAATCTCAACATTATTACGTCAAGGATGATAATCTCAGTGTTATTACCTCAAGGACGATAATCTTAGTATCATTACCCAAAGGATGATAACCTCAGTATTACTACCTCAGTGATGGTATTCTCTGTATTATTACCCCAAGAATGGTAATCTCAGTATTATCACCCCAAGGATGATAATCTTAATATTATTACCTCAAGGCTGATAATTTCTGCATTATTACCCCAAGGATGATAATCTCAATATTATAACCTCAAGGAGAGTAATCTCAGTATTATTGCATCAAGGATAGTAATCTCAACATTATTACGTCAAGGATGATAATCTCACTGTTATTACCACAAGGATAATAATCTCAGTATTATTACCTCAAGGATGATAGTCTCAGTATTATTACCTCAAGGATGGTAATCTCTGTATTATTACCCCAAAGATGATAATTTTAATACTATTATCTGAAGGATGGTAATTTGGTAATTTCAGCATTATTACACCAAGGCTGGTAATCTCAGCATTATTACCCCAAAAATGGTAATCTCAACATTATTACATCAAGGATGATAACCTCAGTATTATTACCTCTAGGACGATAATCTCAGTATTATTACTTCAAGGATGGTAATCTCAATATTATTACCCCAAGGATGATAATCTTAGTATTATTACCTCAATGATGATAGTCTCAGCATTATTACCTCAAGGACGATAATCTCAATATTATTACCCCGAGGATTATAATCGCAGTATTATTTCCTCAAGGATGGTAATCTCTGTATTATTACCGCAAGGTTGGTAATCTCTGTATTATTACCTCAAGGATGTTAATCTCTGCATTATTACCCTAAGGATGGTAATCTCAACATTATTACCCCAAGGATGATAATCTTAGTATTATTACATTAAGGATGGTAATCTCTGTATTACCCAAGGATGATAATCTCTTTATTATTACCTCAAGGATAGTAATCTCAGCATTATTTCATCAAGGATTGTAATCTCAACATTTATACGTCAAGGATGATAATCTCAGTGTTATTACCTCAAAGATGATCATCTCAATATTATTACCTCAAGGATGATACTCTCAGTATTATTACCTCAAGGACGATAATCTCAGTATTATTACACCAAGGACAATAATCTCAGTATTATTACCTCAAGGACAATAATCTCAGTATTATTACCTCAAGGATGATAATCTCAGTATTATTACCTCAACGATGGTAATCTCAGTATTATTACCCCAAGGATGATAATCTTAGTATTATTACATCAAGGATGGTAATCTCGGTATTATTACCCCAAAGATGATAATCTTAGTATTATTTCCTCAAGGATGGTAATCTCAATATAATTACATCAAGGATGGTAATCTCAACATTGTTACGTCAAATATGATAATCTCAGTGTTATTACCTCCAGAATACTAATCTTAAGTATTATTACTTCAAGGATGATAGTCTCAGTATTATCTTCTCAAGGACGATAATCTCAGTATTATTAACCCAAGGATGATAATCTTAGTATTATTACCTCAAGGAAGGTAATCTTAGTATTATTACCTCAAGGATGATAATCTCAGTATTGTTACCTCAAGAATGGTTACCGCAGTATTATTACTTCAAGGACAATGATCTCAGTATTATTACCTCAAGGATGGTAATCTCTGTATTATTACCCCAAGGATGATAATCTCTGCATTATTACCTCAAGGATAGTAATCTCAGCATTATTTAATGAAGGATGGTAATCTCAACATTATTATGTCAAGGATGATAATCTCAGTGTTATTACCTCAGGGACGATAATCTTAGTATTATTACCCCAAGGATGATAACCTCAGTATTATTGCCTCAATGATGGTATTCTCTGTATTATTACCCCAAGAATGGTAATCTCAGTATTATTACCCCAAGGATGATAATCTTAATATTATTACCTCAAGGCTGATAATCTCTGCATTATTACCCCAAATATGATAATCTCTGTATTATAACCTCAAGGAGAGTAATCTCAGCATTATTGCATCAAGGATAGTAATCTCAACATTATTACGTCAAGGATGATAATCTCACTGTTATTACCTCAAGGATACTAATCTCAGTATTATTACCTCAAGGATGATAGTCTTAGTATTATTACTTCAAGGATGGTAATCTCTGTATTATTACCCCAAAGATGATAATTTTAATACTTTTATCTCAAGGATGGTAATTTCAGCATTATTACATCAAGGATGGAAATCTCAACATTATTACATCAAGGACGATAACCTCAGTATAATTACCTCAAGGACGATAATCTCAGTATTATTACTTCAAGGATGGTAATCTCAATATTATTACCCCAAGGATGATAATCTTAGTATTATTACCTCAATGATGATAGTCTCAGCATTATTACCTCAAGGACGATAATCTCAATATTATTACCCCGAGGATTATAATCGCAGTATTATTTCCTCAAGGATGGTAATCTCTGTATTATTACCGCAAGGTTGGTAATCTCTGTATTATTACCTCAAGGATGTTAATCTCTGCATTATTACCCTAAGGATGGTAATCTCAACATTATTACCCCAAGGATGATAATCTTAGTATTATTACATTAAGGATGGTAATCTCTGTATTACCCAAGGATGATAATCTCTTTATTATTACCTCAAGGATAGTAATCTCAGCATTATTTCATCAAGGATTGTAATCTCAACATTTATACGTCAAGGATGATAATCTCAGTGTTATTACCTCAAAGATGATCATCTCAATATTATTACCTCAAGGATGATACTCTCAGTATTATTACCTCAAGGACGATAATCTCAGTATTATTACACCAAGGACAATAATCTCAGTATTATTACCTCAAGGACAATAATCTCAGTATTATTACCTCAAGGATGATAATCTCAGTATTATTACCTCAACGATGGTAATCTCAGTATTATTACCCCAAGGATGATAATCTTAGTATTATTACATCAAGGATGGTAATCTCGGTATTATTACCCCAAAGATGATAATCTTAGTATTATTTCCTCAAGGATGGTAATCTCAATATAATTACATCAAGGATGGTAATCTCAACATTGTTACGTCAAATATGATAATCTCAGTGTTATTACCTCCAGAATACTAATCTTAAGTATTATTACTTCAAGGATGATAGTCTCAGTATTATCTTCTCAAGGACGATAATCTCAGTATTATTAACCCAAGGATGATAATCTTAGTATTATTACCTCAAGGAAGGTAATCTTAGTATTATTACCTCAAGGATGATAATCTCAGTATTGTTACCTCAAGAATGGTTACCGCAGTATTATTACTTCAAGGACAATGATCTCAGTATTATTACCTCAAGGATGGTAATCTCTGTATTATTACCCCAAGGATGATAATCTCTGCATTATTACCTCAAGGATAGTAATCTCAGCATTATTTAATGAAGGATGGTAATCTCAACATTATTATGTCAAGGATGATAATCTCAGTGTTATTACCTCAGGGACGATAATCTTAGTATTATTACCCCAAGGATGATAACCTCAGTATTATTGCCTCAATGATGGTATTCTCTGTATTATTACCCCAAGAATGGTAATCTCAGTATTATTACCCCAAGGATGATAATCTTAATATTATTACCTCAAGGCTGATAATCTCTGCATTATTACCCCAAATATGATAATCTCTGTATTATAACCTCAAGGAGAGTAATCTCAGCATTATTGCATCAAGGATAGTAATCTCAACATTATTACGTCAAGGATGATAATCTCACTGTTATTACCTCAAGGATACTAATCTCAGTATTATTACCTCAAGGATGATAGTCTTAGTATTATTACTTCAAGGATGGTAATCTCTGTATTATTACCCCAAAGATGATAATTTTAATACTTTTATCTCAAGGATGGTAATTTCAGCATTATTACATCAAGGATGGAAATCTCAACATTATTACATCAAGGACGATAACCTCAGTATAATTACCTCAAGGACGATAATCTCAGTATTATTACTTCAAGGATGGTAATCTCAATATTATTACCCCAAGGATGATGATCTTAGTATTATTACCTCAATGATGATAGTCTCAGTATTATTACCTCAAGGACGATAATCTCAGTATTATTACCCCAAGGATTATAATCGCAGTATTATTTCCTCAAGGATGGTAATCTCTGTATTATTACCTCAAGGATGGTAATCTCTGTATTATTACATCAAGGATGGTAATATCAACATTATTACGTCAAGGATGATAATCTCAGTGTTATTATCTCAAGGATGATAATCTCAATATTATTACCTCAAGGATGATATTCTCAGTGTTATTACCTCAAGGATGACAATCGCAGTATTATTACCCCAAGGATGATAACCTTAGTATTATTACCTCAGGGATGGTAATCTCTGTATGATTACCCCAAGGATGGTAATCACTGTATTACCCCAAGGATGATAATCTTAGTATTATTACCTCAAGGATGGTAATCTCTGTATTACCCAAGGATGATAATCTCTGTATTATCACCTCAAGGATAGTAATCTCAGCATTATTTCATCAAGGATGGTAATCACTACATTATTACGTCAAGGATGATAATCTCAGTGTTATTACCTCAAGGATGATAATCTCAGTGTTGTTACCTCAAGGATGATCCTCTCAGTATTATTACCGCAAGACGATAATCTCAGTATTATTACCGCAAGGACGATAATCTCAGTATTATTACCCGAAGGACGATAATCTCAGTATTATTACGTCAAATACGATATTCTCAGTATTATTACCTCAAGGATGGTAATCACTGTATTATTACCTCAAGGATGATAGACTCAATATTATTACATCAAGGACAATAATCTCTGTATTATTACCCCAAGGATGATAATCACTGTATTATTACCTCAAGGATAGTAATCTCAGCATTATTTCATCAAGGATGGTAATCTCAACGTTATTACGCCAAGGATGATAATCTCAGTGTTATTACCTCAAGGATGATAATCTCAGTATTATTACCTCAAGTATGATATTGTCAGTATTATACCTCAAGGACGATAACCTCAGTATTATTACCCCAAGGACGATAATCTCAGTATTATTACCTCAAGGGCGATAATCTCAGTATTATTACCTCAAGGATGGTAAGCTCTATTATTACCCTAAGGACGATAATCTCTGTATTATTACCCCAATGATGATAATCTTAGTATTATTACCTCAAAGATGGTAATCTCTGTATTACCCAAGGATGATAATCTCTTTTTTATTACCTCAAGGATAGTAATCTCAGCATTATTTCATCAAGGATGGTAATCACAACATTATTACGTCAAGGATGATAATCTCAGTGTTATTACCTCAAGGATGATAATCTCAGTATTATTACCCCAAGGATGATAATCTCAGTATTATTACCTCAATGATGGTAATTTCAGTATTATTACCCCAAGGATGGTAATCTCAGTATTATTAACCCATGGATGATAATTTTAGTATTATTACCTCAAGGATGATAATCTCTGCATTATTACCCCAAGGATGATAATCTCTACATTATTACCTCAAGGGTGATAATCTCAGTATTATTACCTCAAGGATGATATTTTCAGTATTATTACCTCAAGGATGATAATCTCAGTATTATTACCCCAAGGATAATAATCTCAGTATTATTACCTCAAGGATGGTAATCTCTGTGTTATTATCCCAAGGATGGTAATCTCTGTATTATCCCAAGGTTGATAATCTTAGTATTATTACCTCAAGGATAGTAATCTCAGCATTATTTCATCAAGGATGGTAATCACAACATTATTACGTCAAGGATGATAATCTCAGTGTTATTACCTCAAGGATGATAATCTCATTATTATTACCTCAAGGATGATAATCTCAGTATTATTACCTCAAGGATGATAGTCTCAGTATTATTACCTCAAGGACGATAATCTCATAATTATTACCCCAGGGATGATAATCTCAGTATTATTACCTCAAGGATGGTAATCACTGTATTATTACCTCAAGGATGATTGTCTCAATATTATAACCACAAGGACGATAACCTCAGCATTATTACCCCAAGTATGATAATCTCAGTATTATTTCCAAAATGATGGTAATCTCTGTATTAGTACCCCATGGATGATAATATTAGTATTATTACCTCAAGCATGATAATATCTGCATTATTACCACAAGGATGATAACCTCTGTATTGTTCCCTCAAGGATAGTAATCTCAGCATTATTACATCAAGGATGGTAATATCAACATTATTACGTCAAGGATGATAATCTCAGTATTATTACCTCAATGATGATATTCTCAGTATTATTACCTCAAGGATGTTAATCTCTGTATGATTAGCCCAAGGATGGTAATCTCTGTATTTCCCCAAGGATGATAATCTTATTATTATTACCGCAGGGATGGTAATCTCTGTATTACCCAAGGATGATAATCTCTGTATTATTACCTCAAGGATAGTAATCTCAGCATTATTTCATCAAGGAAGGTAATCACAATATTATTACGTCAAGGATGAAAATCTCAATGTTATTACCTCAAGGAAGAGAATCTCAGTATTATTACCTCAAGGATGATATTCTCAGTATTATTACCTCAAGGATGGTAATCTCTGTATTATTACCCGAAGGATGGTAATCTCAACATTATTACCCCAAGGATGATAATCTTACTATTATTACCTCAAGGATGGTAATCTCTGTATTACCCAAGGATGATAATCTCTTTATTATTACCTCAAGGATAGTAATCTCAGCATTATTTAATCAAGGATGGTAATTTCAACATTATTACATCAAGGATGATAATCTCAGTGTTATTACCTCAAAGATGATAATCTCAGTATTATTACCTCAAGGATGATACTCTCAGTATTATTACCTCAAGGACGATAATCTCAGTATTATTACACCAAGGACAATAATCTCAGTATTATTACCTAAAGGACAATAATCTCAGTATTATTACCTCAAGGATGATAATCTCAGTATTATTACCTCAAGGATGGTAATCTCAGTATTATTACCCCAAGGATGATAATCTTAGTATTATTTCCTCAAGGATGGTAATCTCAGTATAATTACATCAAGGATGATAATCTCAACATTGTTACGTCAAATATGATAATCTCAGTGTTATTACCTCCAGAATACTAATCTCAGTATTATTACCTCAAGGATGATAGTCTCAGTATTATCTTCTCAAGGACGATAATCTCAGTATTATTAACCCAAGGATGATAATCTTAGTATTATTACCTCAAGGATGGTAATCTCTCTATTATTACCCCAAAGATGATAATCTTAGTATTACTACCTCAAGGATGATAATCTCAGTATTGGTTACCTCAAGAATGCTTACATCAGTATTATTACTTCAAGGACGATATTCTCAGTATTATTACCTCAAGGATGATTATCTCTGTATTATTACCTCAAGGATGGTAACCTCTGTATTATTACCCCAAGGATGATAATCTCTGCATTATTACCTCAAGGATAGTAATCTCAGCATTATTTAATGAAGGACGGTAATCTCAACATTATTACGTCAAGGATGATAATCTCAGTGTTATTACCTCAAGGACGATAATCTTAGTATCATTACCCAAAGGATGATAACCTCAGTATTACTACCTCAGTGATGGTATTCTCTGTATTATTACCCCAAGAATGGTAATCTCAGTATTATCACGCCAAGGATGATAATCTTAATATTATTACCTCAAGGCTGATAATTTCTGCATTATTACCCCAAGGATGATAATCTCAATATTATAACCTCAAGGAGAGTAATCTCAGCATTATTGCATCAAGGATAGTAATCTCAACATTATTACGTCAAGGATGATAATCTCACTGTTATTACCACAAGGATAATAATCTCAGTATTATTACCTCAAGGATGATAGTCTCAGTATTATTACCTCAAGGATGGTAATCTCTGTATTATTACCCCAAAGATGATAATTTTAATACTATTATCTGAAGGATGGTAATTTGGTAATTTCAGCATTATTACACCAAGGCTGGTAATCTCAGCATTATTACCCCAAAAATGGTAATCTCAACATTATTACATCAAGGATGATAACCTCAGTATTATTACCTCTAGGACGATAATCTCAGTATTATTACTTCAAGGATGGTAATCTCAATATTATTACCCCAAGGATGATAATCTTAGTATTATTACCTCAATGATGATAGTCTCAGCATTATTACCTCAAGGACGATAATCTCAATATTATTACCCCGAGGATTATAATCGCAGTATTATTTCCTCAAGGATGGTAATCTCTGTATTATTACCGCAAGGTTGGTAATCTCTGTATTATTACCTCAAGGATGTTAATCTCTGCATTATTACCCTAAGGATGATAATCTCTGTATTATTACCTCAAGGATAGTTATCTCAGCATTATTACATCAAGGATGGTAATATCAACATTATTACATCAAGGATGATAATCTCAGTGTTATTATCTCAAGGATGATAATCTCAGTATTATTACCTCAAGGAAGATATTCTCAGTGTTATTACCTCAAGGATGATAATCTCAGTATTATTACCCCAAGGATGATAATCTTAGTATTATTACCTCAAGGTTGGTAATCTCTGTATGATTACCCCAAGGATGGTAATCACAGTATTACCCCAAGGATGATAATCTTAGTATTATTACCTCAAGGATAGTAATCTCAGCATTATTTCATCAAGGAAGGAAATCACAATGTTATTACATCAAGGATGTTAATCTCAGTGTTATTACCTCAAGGATGATAATCTCAGTGTTGTTACCTCAAGGATGATACTCTCAGTATTATTACCACAAGGACGATAATCTCAGTATTATTACCGCAAGGACGAAAATCTCAGTATTATTACCCGAAGGACGATAATCTCAGTATCATTACGTCAAAAACGATATTCTCAGTATTATTACCTCAAGGATGGTAATCACTGTATTATTACCTCAAGAATGATAGACTCAATATTATTACCTCAAGGACCATAATCTCAGTATTATTACCCCAAGGATGGATAATCTCCGTATTATTACCTCAAGGATAGTAATCTCAGCATTATTTCATCAAGGATGGTAATCTCAACGTTATTACGCCAAGGATGATAATCTCAGTGTTATTGCCTCAAGGATGATAATCTCAGTATTATTACATCAAGTATGATATTCTCAGTATTATTACCTCAAGGAATATAACCTCAGTATTATTACCCCAAGGACGATAATCTCAGTATTATTACCTCAAGGACGATAATCTCAGTATTATTACCTCAAGGATGGTAATCTCAGTATTATTAACCCAAGGATGATAATCTCAGAATTATTACTTCAATGATGCTAATCTCTGTATTATTACCCCAAGGATAATAATCTCAGTATTATTACCTGATGGAAGATAATCTTAGTATTATTACCTCAAGGATGATAATCTCTGCATTATTACCCCAAGGATGATTATCTCTGCATTATTACCTCAAGGATGATAATCTCAGTATTATTACCACAAGGATAATAATCTCTGTATTATTACCTCAAGGATATTAATCTCTGCATTATTTCATCAAGGATGGTAATCTCAAAATTATTACGCCAAGGATGATAATCTCAGTATTATTACCTCAAGGATGGTAATCTCTGTATTATTACCCTAAGGATGATAATCTTAGTGTTATTACCTCAAGGATGGTAATCTCTGTATTAACCAAGGATGATAATCTCTGTATTATTACCTCAAGGATTGTAATCTCAGCATTATTTCATCAAGGATGGTAATTTCAACATTATTACGTCAAGGATGTTAATCCAATGTTATTACCTCAAGGATGATAATCTCAGTATTATTACCTCAAGGATGATAGTCTCGGTATTAGACCGCAAGGACGATAATCTCAGTATTATTACCTCAAGGATGGTAATCTCTGTATTATTACCCCAAGGATGGTAATCTCTGTATTATTACCGCAAGGACGATAATCTTAGTATTATTACCTCAATGATGATAATCTCTGCATTATTACCCGAAGGATGATAATCTCTGTATTATTACCTCAAGGATAGTAATCTCAGCATTATTACATCAAGGATAGTAATCTCAACATTATTACATCAAGGATGATAATCTCAGTGTTATTATCTCAAGGATGATAATCTCAGTATTATTACCTCAAGGATGATATTCTCAGTGTTATTGCCTCAAGGATGATAATCTCAGTATTATTAGCCCAAGGATGATAATCTTAGTATTATTACCTCAAGGATGGTAATCTCTGTATGATTACCCCAAGGATGGTAATCTCTGTTTTACCCCAAGGATGATAATCTTAGTATTATTACCTCAAGGATGGTAATCTCTGTATTACCCCAAGGATGATAATCTTAGTATTATTACCTCAAGGATAGTAATCTCAGCATTATTTCATCAAGGATGGTAATCACAACATTATTATGTCAAGGATGATAATCTCAGTGTTATTACCTCAAGGATGATTATCTCAGTGTTGTTACATCAAGGATGATACTCTCAGCATTATTACCGCAAGGACGATAATCTCAGTATTATTACCTCAAGGACAATAACCTCAGTATTATTACCCGAAGGACGATAATTTCAGTATCATTACGTCAAATATGATATTCTCAGTATTATTACCTCAAGGATGGTAATCACTGTATTATTACCTCAAGGATGATAGACTCAATATTATTACCTCAAGGACCATAATCTCAGTATTATTACCCCAAGGATGATAATCTCTGTATTATTACCTCAAGTATAGTAATCTCAGCATTAATTCATCAAGGATGGTAATATCAATGTTATTATGCCAAGGATGATAATCTCAGTGTTATTACCTCAAGGATGATAATCTCAGTATTATTACATCAAGTATGATCTTCTCAGTATTATTACCTCAAGGATGATAACCTCAATATTATTACCCCAAGGACGATAATCTCAGTATTATTACCTCAAGGACGATAATCTCAGTATTATTACCTCAAGGATGGTAATCTCAGTATTATTACCCCAAGGACGATAATCTCAGTATTATTACCTCAAGGATGATATTCTCAGTGTTATTACCTCAAGGATGATAATCTCAGTATTATTACCTCAAGGATGATATTCTCAGTATTATTACCTCAAGGATGATAATCTCTGTATTATTACCCAAAGGACGATAACCTCAGTATTATTAACTCAAGAATGGTAATCTCTGTATTATTACCCTAAGGATGGTAATCTCTGTATTATTACCCTAAGGATGATAATCTTAGTGTTATTACCTCAAGGATGGTAATCTCTGTATTAACCAAGGATGATAATCTCTGTATTATTACCTCAAGGATTGTAATCTCAGCATTATTTCATCAAGGATGGTAATCTCAACATTATTACGTCAAGGATGTTAATCCAATGTTATTACCTCAAGGATGATAATCTCAGTATTATTACCTCAAGGATGATAGTCTCAGTATTAGACCGCAAGGATGATAATCTCAGTATTATTACCTCAAGGATGGTAATCTCTGTATTATTACCCCAAGGATGGTAATCTCTGTATTATTACCGCAAGGACGATAATCTTAGTATTATTACCTCAATGATGATAATCTCTGCATTATTACCCCAAGGTTGATAATCTCTGTATTATTACCTCAAGGATAGTAATCTCAGCATTATTACATCAAGGATAGTAATCTCAACATTATTACATCAAGGATGATAATCTCAGTGTTATTATCTCAAGGATGATAATCTCAGTATTATTACCTCAAGGATGATATTCTCAGTGTTATTACCTCAAGGATGATAATCTCAGTATTATTACCCCAAGGATGATAATCTTAGTATTATTACCTCAAGGATGGTAATCTCTGCATGATTACCCCAAGGATGGTAATCTCTGTTTTACCCCAAGGATGATAATCTTAGTATTATTACCTCAAGGATGGTAATCTCTGTATTACCCCAAGGATGATAATCTTAGTATTATTACCTCAAGGATAGTAATCTCAGCATTATTTCATCAAGGATGGTAATCACAACATTATTACGTCAAGGATGATAATCTCAGTGTTATTACCTCAAGGATGATTATCTCTGAGTTGTTACATCAAGGATGATACTCTCAGTATTATTACCGCAAGGACGATAATCTCAGTATTATTACCGCAAGGACGATAATCTCAGTATTATTACCCGAAGGATGATAATATCAGTATCATTACGTCAAATACGATATTCTCAGTATTATTACCTCAAGGATGGTAATCACTGTATTATTACCTCAAGGATGATAGACTCAATATTATTACCTCAAGGACCATAATCTCAGTATTATTACCCCAAGGATTATAGTCTCTGTATTATTACCTCAAGTATAGTAATCTCAGCATTATTTCATCAAGGATGGTAATCTCAACGTTATTACGCCAAGGATGATAATCTCAGTGTTATTACCTCAAGGATGATAATCTCAGTATTATTACATCAAGTATGATCTTCTCAGTATTATTACCTCAAGGATGATAACCTCAGTATTATTACCCCAGGGACGATAATCTCAGTATTATTACCTCAAGGACGACAATCTCAGTATTATTACCTCAAGGATGGTAATCTCAGTATTATTACCCCAAGGATGATAATCTCAGAATTATTACTTCAATGATGCTAATCTCTGTATTATTACACCAAGGATGGTAATCTCAGTGTTATTACCTGATGGATGATAATCTTAGTATTATTACCTCAAGGATGATAATCTCTGCATTATTACCCCAAGGATGATTATCTCTGTATTATTACCTCAAGGATTGAAATATCAGCATTATTTCATCAAGGATGGTAATCTCAACATTATTACGTCAAGGATGTTAATCCAGTGTTATTACCTCAAGGATGATAATCTCAGTATTATTACCTCAAGGATGATAGTCTCAGTATTATTACCGCAAGGACGATAATCTCAGTATTATTTCCTCAAGGATGGTAATCTCTGTATTATTACCCCAAGGATGGTAATCTCTGTATTATTACCGCAAGGATGATAATCCTAGTATTATTACCTCAAGGATGATAATCTCTGCATTATTACAACAAGGATGATAATCTCTGTATTATTACCTCAATGATAGTAATCTCAGCATTATTACATCAAGGTAGTAATCTCAACATTATTACGTCAAAGATCATAATCTCAGTGTTATTACCTCAAGAATGCTAATCTCAGTATTATTACCTCAAGGATGATAGTCTCAGTATTATCTTCTCAAGGACGATAATCTCAGTATTATTACTACAAGGATGATAATCTCAGTATTATTACATCAAGGATGGTAATCTCTGTATTATTACCCCAAGGATGATAATCTTAGTATTATTACCTCAAGGATGGTAATCTCTGTACTATTACCCCAAAGATGGTAATATTAGTACTATTACGTCAAGGATGGTAATCTCAGCATTATTACATCAAGGATCGTAATCTCAGCATTATTACCCCAAGGATGGTAATCTCAACATTATTACGTCAATGGTGATAATATCAGTGCTATTACCTGAAGAATGATAATCTCAGAATTATTACCTCAACGATGTTAGTCTAAGTATTATTACCTCAAGGATGATGGGCTCAGTATTATTACCTCAAGGACAATAATCTCAGTATTATTACCCAAAGGATGATAATCTCAGTATTATTACCGCAAGGATGGTAATTTCTGTTTTATTAACCCAAGGATGATAATCTTAGTATTATTACCTCAAGGATGATAATCTCAGTATTGTTACCTCAAGGACGGTAACCTCAGTATTATTACTTCAAGGATGATAATCTCAGTATCATTACCTCAAGGATGATAATCTCAGTATTATTACCTCAAGGATGCTAATCTCTGTATTATTACTCCAAGGATGATAATTTTAGTAATATTACCTCAATGATGGTAATCTCCGTATTATTACCCCAAGAATGGTAATGTCTGTATTATTACCCCATGGATGATAATCTCAAAATTATTATGTCAAGGATGATAATCTCAGTGTTATTATCTCAAGGATACTAATCTCAGTATTATTACCTCAAGGATGATAGTCTCAGTACTATTACCTCAAGGACGATAATCTCAGTATTATTACCCCAAGGCTGATAATCTCAGTATTATTACCTCAAGGATGGTAATCTCTGCATTATTACCCCAAAGATGATAATCTTAATACTATTATCTCAAGGATGGTAATTTCAGCATTATTACCTCAAGGATGGTACTCTCAACTTTATTACATCAAGGATGATAATCTCAGTGTTATTACCTCAAGTATGATGATCTCAGAATTATTACCTCAAGGATGGTAGTCTCAGTATTATTACCCCAAGGATGATAATCTCAGTATTATTACCTCAAGGACGATAATCTCAGTACTATTACTTCAAGGATGGAAATCTCAATATTATTACCCCAAAGATGATAATCTTAGTATTATTACCTCAAAGATGGTAATATCTGTATTATTACCCCAAGGATGATAATCTTAGTATTATTACCGAAATGATGATAGTCTCAGTATTATTACCTCAAGGACGATAATATCAATATTATTACCTCAAGGACGATAATCTCAGTATTATTACCCCAAGGATTATAATCTCAGTATTATTACCTCAAGGATGGTAATCTCTGTATTATTACCTCAAGGATGGTAATCTATGTATTATTACCCCAAGTATGATAATCTTAGTACTGTTACCTCAAGGATGGTAATTTCTGTACTATTACACCAAGGATGGTAATCTCTGTATTATTACCTCAAGGATGATAATCTTAGTATTATTACCTCAAGGATGATAATCTCAGCATTATTACTACAAGGATGATATTATCAGTATTATTACCACAAGGATGGTAATCTCTTTATTATTACCGCAAGGATGATAATCTTAGTATTATTACCTCAAGGATGGTAATCTCTGTACTATTACCCCAAGGATGATAATATTAGTACTATTACCTCAAGGATGGTAATCTCAGCATTATTACATCAAGGATCGTAATCTCAGCATTATTACCCCAAGGATGATAATCTCAACATTATTACGTCAATGATGATAATATCAGTGCCATTACCTCAAGAATGATAATCTCAGAATTATTACCTCAACGATGTTAGTCTAAGTATTATTACCTCAAGGATGATGGTCTCAGTATTATTACCTCAAGGACGATAATCTCAGTATTATTACCCAAAGGATGATAATCTCAGTATTATTACCGCAAGGATGGTAATTTCTGTTTTATTAACCCAAGGATGATAATCTTAGTATTATTACCTCAAGGATGATAATCTCAGTATTTTTACCTCAAGGACGGTAACCTCAGTATTATTAACCCAAGGACGATAATCTCAGTATCATTACCTCAAGGATGATAATCTCAGTATTATTACCTCAAGGATGCTAATCTCTGTATTATTACTCCAAGGATGATAATTTTAGTAATATTACCTCAATGATGGTAATCTCCGTATTATTACCCCAGGAATGGTAATCTCTGTACTTTTACCCCATTGATGATAATCTCAACATTATTATGTCAAGGATGATAATCTCAGTGTTATTACCTCAAGGATACTAATCTCAGTATTGTTACCTCAAGGATGATAGTCTCAGTACTATTACCTCAAGGACGATAATCTCAGGATTATTACCCCAAGGCTGATAATCTAAGTATTATTACCTCAAGGATGGTAATCTCTGCATTATTACCCCTAAAATGATAATCTTAATACTATTATCACAAGGATGGTAATTTCAGCATTATTACCTCAAGGATGGTAATCTCAACTTTATTACGTCAAGGATGATAATCTCTGTATTATTACCTCAAGGATGGTAATCTATGTATTATTACCACAAGTATGATAATCTTAGTACTGTTACCTCAAGGATGGTAATTTCTGTACTATTACACCAAGGATGGTAATCTCTGTATTATTACCCCAAGGATGATAATCTTAGTATTATTACCTCAAGGATGATAATCTCTGCATTATTACTACAAGGATGATATTATCAGTATTATTACCACAAGGATGGTAATCTCTTTATTAGTACCCCAAGGATGATAATCTTAGTATTATTACCTCAAGGATGGTAATCTCTGTACTATTACCCCAAAGATGATAATATTAGTACTATTACCTCAAGGATGGTAATCTCAGCATTATTACATCAAGGATCGTAATCTCAGCATTATTACCCCAAGGATGGTAATCTCAACATTATTACGTCAATGATGATAATATCAGTGCCATTACCTCAAGAATGATAATCTCAGAATTATTACCTCAACGATGTTAGTCTAAGTATTATTACCTCAAGGATGATGGTCTCAGTATTATTACCTCAAGGACGATAACCTCAGTATTATTACCCAAAGGATGATAATCTCAGTATTATTACCACAAGGATGGTAATTTCTGTTTTATTAACCCAAGGATGATAATCTTAGTATTATTACCTCAAGGATGATAATCTCAGTATTGTTACCTCAAGGACGGTAACCTCAGTATTATTACTTCAAGGACGATAATCTCAGTATCATTACCTCAAGGATGATAATCTCAGTATTATTACCTCAAGGATGCTAATCTCTGTATTATTACTCCAAGGATGATAATTTTAGTAATATTACCTCAATGATGGTAATCTCCGTATTATTACCCCAAGAATGGTAATCTCTGTATTATTACCCCATGGATGATAATCTCAACATTATTATGTCAAGGATGATAATCTCAGTGTTATTACCTCAAGGATACTAATCTCAGTATTATTACCTCAAGGATGATAGTCTCAGTACTATTACCTCAAGGACGATAATCTCAGTATTATTACCCCAAGGCTGATAATCGCAGTATTATTACCTCAAGGATGGTAATCTCTGCATTATTACCCCAAAGATGATAATCATAATACTATTATCTCAAGGATGATAATTTCAGCATTATTACCTCAAGGATGGTAATCTCTGCATTATTACCCCAAAGATGATAATCTTAATACTATTATCTCAAGGATGATAATTTCAGCATTATTACCTCAAGGATGGTAATCTCAACTTTATTACGTCAAGGATGATAATCTCAGTGTTATTACCTCAAGTATGATGATCTCAGTATTATTACCTCAAGGATGGTAGTCTCAGTATTGTTACCCCAAGGATGATAATCTCAGTATTATTATCTCAAGGACGATAATCTCAGTAATATTAATTCAAGGATGGTAATCTCAATATTATTACCCCAAAGATGATAATCTTAGTATTATTACCTCAAAGATGGTAATATCTGTATTATTACCCCAAGGATGATAATCTTAGTATTATTACCGAAATGATGATAGTCTCAGTATTATTACCTCAAGGACGATAATCTCAATATTATTACCTCAAGGACGATAATCTCAGTATTATTACCCCAAGGATTATAATCTCAGTATTATTACCTCAAGGATGGTAATCTCTGTATTATTACCCCAAGGATGATAATCTTAGTATTATTACCTCAAGGATGGTAATCTCTGTATTACCCAAGGATGATGATCTCTGTATTATTACCTCAAGGATAGTAATCTCAGCATTATTTCATCAAGGATGGTAATCACAACATTATTACGTCAAGGATGTTAATCCAGTGTTATTACCTCAAGGATGATAATCTCAGTATTATTACCTCAAGGATGATAGTCTCAGTATTATTACCGCAAGGACGATAATCTCAGTATTATTACCTCAAGGATGGTAATCTCTGTATTATTACCCCAAGGATGGTAATCTCTGTATTATTACCTCAAAAATGATAATCTTAGCATTATTACCTCAATGATGATAATCTCTGCATTATTACCCCAAGGATGATAATCTCTGTATTATTACCTCAAGGATAGTAATATCAGCATTATTACATCAAGGATAGTAATCTCAACATTATTACATCAAAGATCATAATCTCAGTGTTATTACCTCAAGAATGCTAATCTCAGTATTATTACCTCAAGGATGATAGTCTCAGTATTATCTTCTCAAGGACGATAATCTCAGTATTATTACTACAAGGATGATAATCTCAGTTTTATTACCTCAAGGACGATAATCTCAGTATTATTACCCCAAGGATTATAATCGCAGTATTATTTCCTCAAGGATGGTAATCTCTGTATGATTACCCCAAGGATGGTAATCTCTGTATTACCCCAAGGATGATAATCTTAGTATTATTACCTCAAGGATGGTAATCTCTGTATTACCCAAGGATGATAATCTCTTTATTATTACCTCAAGGATAGTAATCTCAGCATTATTTCATCAAGGATGGTAATCACAATATTATTATGTCAAGGATGCTAATCTCAGTGTTATTACCTCAAGGATGATAATCTCAGTATTGTTACCTCAAGGATGATAGTCTCAGTATTATTACCGCAAGGACGATAATCTCAGTATTACTATCCCAAGAACAATAATCTCAGTATTATTACCTCAAGGACGATAATCTCAGTATTATTACCTCAAGGATGGTAATCACTGTATTATTACCTCAAGGATGATAATCCCAATATTATTACCTCAAGGACGATAATCTCAGTATTATTACCCGATGGGTGATAATCTTAGTATTATTACCTCAAGGATGATAATCTCTGCATTATTACCCCAAGGAAGATTATCTCTGTATTATTACCTCAAGGATGGTAATCTCAGTATTATTACCCCAAGGATGATAATCTCTGTATTATTACCACAAGGATAGTAATCTCAGCATTATTTCATCAATGATGGTAATCTCAACATTATTACGCCAAGGATGATAATCTCAGTGTTATTACCTCAAGGATGATAATCTCAGTATTATTAGCTCAAGGATGATAGTCTCGGTATTAGACCGCAAGGACGATAATCTCAGTATTATTACCTCAAGGATGGTAATCTCTGTATTATTACCCCAAGGATGATAATCTCTGTATTATTACCTCAATGATAGTAATCTCAGCATTATTACATAAAGGTAGTAATCTCAACATTATTACGTCAAAGATCATAATCTCAGTGTTATTACCTCAAGAATGCTAATCTCAGTATTATTACCTCAAGGATGATAGTCTCAGTATTATCTTCTCAAGGACGATAATCTCAGTATTATTACTACAAGGATGATAATCTCAGTATTATTACATCAAGGATGGTAATCTCTGTATTATTACCCCAAGGATGATAATCTTAGTATTATTACCTCAAGGATGGTAATCTCTGTACTATTACCCCAAAGATGATAATATTAGTACTATTACCTCAAGGATGGTAATCTCAGCATTATTACATCAAGGATCGTAATCTCAGCATTATTACCCCAAGGATGGTAATCTCAACATTCTTACGTCAATGGTGATAATATCAGTGCTATTACCTCAAGAATGATAATCTCAGAATTATTACCTCAACGATGTTAGTCTAAGTATTATTACCTCAAGGACGATAATCTCAGTATTATTACCCGATGGGTGATAATCTTAGTATTATTACCTCAAGGATGATAATCTCTGCATTATTACCCCAAGGAAGATTATCTCTGTATTATTACCTCAAGGATGGTAATCTCAGTATTATTACCCCAAGGATGATAATCTCTGTATTATTACCACAAGGATAGTAATCTCAGCATTATTTCATCAATGATGGTAATCTCAACATTATTACGCCAAGGATGATAATCTCAGTGTTATTACCTCAAGGATGATAATCTCAGTATTATTAGTTCAAGGATGATAGTCTCGGTATTAGACCGCAAGGACGATAATCTCAGTATTATTACCTCAAGGATGGTAATCTCTGTATTATTACCCCAAGGATGATAATCTCTGTATTATTACCTCAATGATAGTAATCTCAGCATTATTACATAAAGGTAGTAATCTCAACATTATTACGTCAAAGATCATAATCTCAGTGTTATTACCTCAAGAATGCTAATCTCAGTATTATTACCTCAAGGATGATAGTCTCAGTATTATCTTCTCAAGGACGATAATCTCAGTATTATTACTACAAGGATGATAGTCACAGTATTATTACCACAAGGATGGTAATCTCTTTATTATTACCCCAAGTATGATAATCTTAGTACTGTTACCTCAAGGATGGTAATTTCTGTACTATTACACCAAGGATGGTAATCTCTGTATTATTACCCCAAGGATGATAATCTTAGTATTATTACCTCAAGGATGATAATCTCAGCATTATTACTACAAGGATGATATTATCAGTATTATTACATCAAGGATGGTAATCTCTTTATTATTACCCCAAGGATGATAATCTTAGTATTATTACCTCAAGGATGGTAATCTCTGTACTATTACCCCAAAGATGATAATATTAGTACTATTACCTCAAGGATGGTAATCTCAGCATTATTACATCAAGGATCGTAATCTCAGCATCATTACCCCAAGGATGGTAATCTCAACATTATTACGTCAATGGTGATAATATCAGTGCTATTACCTCAAGAATGATAATCTCAGAATTATTACCTCAACGATGATAGTCTAAGTATTATTACCTCAAGGATGATGGTCTCAGTATTATTACCTCAAGGACGATAATGTCAGTATTATTACCCAAAGGATGATAATCTCAGTATTATTACCGCAAGGATGGTAATTTCTGTTTTATTAACCCAAGGATGATAATCTTAGTATTATTACCTCAAGGATGATAATCTCAGTATTTTTACCTCAAGGACGGTAACCTCAGTATTATTACTTCAAGGATGATAATCTCAGTATCATTACCTCAAGGATGATAATCTCAGTATTATTACCTCAAGGATGCTAATCTCTGTATTATTACACCAAGGATGATAATTTTAGTAATATTACCTCAATGATGGTAATCTCTGTATTATTACCCCAAGAATGGTAATCTCTGTATTATTACCCCATGGATGATAATCTCAACATTATTATGTCAAGGATGATAATCTCAGTGTTATTATCTCAAGGATACTAATCTGAGTATTATTACCTCAAGGATGATAGTCTCAGTACTATTACCTCAAGGACGATAATCTCAGTATTATTACCCCAAGGCTGATAATCTCAGTATTATTACCTCAAGGATGGTAATCTCTGCATTATTACCCCAAAGATGATAATCTTAATACTATTATCTCAAGGATGGTAATTTCAGCATTATTACCTCAAGGATGGTAATCTCAACTTTATTACGTCAAGGATGATAATCTCAGTGTTATTACCTCAAGTATGATGATCTCAGAATTATTACCTCAAGGATGGTAGTCTCAGTATTATTACCCCAAGGATGATAATCTCAGTATTATTACCTCAAGGACGATAATCTCAGTACTATTACTTCAAGGATGGAAATCTCAATATTATTACCCCAAAGATGATAATCTTAGTATTATTACCTCAAAGATGGTAATATCTGTATTATTACCCCAAGGATGATAATCTTAGTATTATTACCGAAATGATGATAGTCTCAGTATTATTACCTCAAGGACGATAATATCAATATTATTACCTCAAGGATGATAATCTCAGTATTATTACCCCAAGGATTATAATCTCAGTATTATTACCTCAAGGATGGTAATCTCTGTATTATTACCTCAAGGATGGTAATCTATGTATTATTACCCCAAGTATGATAATCTTAGTACTGTTACCTCAAGGATGGTAATTTCTGTACTATTACACCAAGGATGGTAATCTCTGTATTATTACCGCAAGGATGGTAATTTCTGTTTTATTAACCCAAGGATGATAATCTTAGTATTATTACCTCAAGGATGATAATCTCAGTATTGTTACCTCAAGGACAGTAACCTCAGTATTATTACTTCAAGGATGATAATCTCAGTATCATTACCTCAAGGATGATAATCTCAGTATTATTACCTCAAGGATGCTAATCTCTGTATTATTACACCAAGGATGATAATTTTAGTAATATTACCTCAATGATGGTAATCTCCATATTATTACCCCAAGAATGGTAATCTCTGTACTTTTACCCCATGGATGATAATCTCAACATTATTATGTCAAGGATGATAATCTCAGTGTTATTACCTCAAGGATACTAATCTCAGTATTATTACCTCAAGGATGATAGTCTCAGTACTATTACCTCAAGGACGATAATCTCAGGATTATTACCCCAAGGCTGATAATCTAAGTATTATTACCTCAAGGATGGTAATCTCTGCATTATTACCCCAAAGATGATAATCTTAATACTATTATCACAAGGATGGTAATTTCAGCATTATTACCTCAAGGATGGTAATCTCAACTTTATTACGTCAAGGATGATAATCTCTGTATTATTTCCTCAAGGATGGTAATCTATGTATTATTACCCCAAGTATGATAATCTTAGTACTGTTACCTCAAGGATGGTAATTTCTGTACTATTACACCAAGGATGGTAATCTCTGTATTATTACCCCAAGGATGATAATCTCTGCATTATTACTACAAGGATGATATTATCAGTATTATTACCACAAGGATGGTAATCTCTTTATTATTACCCCAAGGATGATAATCTTAGTATTATTACCTCAAGGATGGTAATCTCTGTACTATTACCCCAAAGATGATAATATTAGTACTATTACCTCAAGGATGGTAATCTCAGCATTATTACATCAAGGATCATAATCTCAGCATTATTACCCCAAGGATGGTAATCTCAACATTATTACGTCAATGATGATAATATCAGTGCCATTACCTCAAGAATGATAATCTCAGAATTATTACCTCAAGGATGTTAGTCTAAGTATTATTACCTCAAGGATGATGGTCTCAGTATTATTACCTCAAGGACGATAACCTCAGTATTATTACCCAAAGGATGATAATCTCAGTATTATTACCGCAAGGATGGTAATTTCTGTTTTATTAACCCAAGGATGATAATCTTAGTATTATTACCTCAAGGATGATAATCTCAGTATTGTTACCTCAAGGACGGTAACCTCAGTATTATTACTTCAAGGACGATAATCTCAGTATCATTACCTCAAGGATGATAATCTCAGTATTATTACCTCAAGGATGCTAATCTCTGTATTATTACACCAAGGATGATAATTTTAGTAATATTACCTCAATGATGGTAATCTCTGTATTATTACCCCAAGATGGTAATCTCTGTATTATTACCCCATGGATGATAATCTCAACATTATTATGTCAAGGATGATAATCTCAGTGTTATTATCTCAAGGATACTAATCTCAGTATTATTACCTCAAGGATGATAGTCTCAGTACTATTACCTCAAGGACGATAATCTCAGTATTATTACCCCAAGGCTGATAATCTCAGTATTATTACCTCAAGGATGGTAATCTCTGCATTATTACCCCAAAGTTGATAATCTTAATACTATTATCTCAAGGATGGTAATTTCAGCATTATTACCTCAAGGATGGTAATCTCAACTTTATTACGTCAAGGATGATAATCTCAGTGTTATTACCTCAACTATGATGATCTCAGAATTATTACCTCAAGGATGGTAGTCTCAGTATTATTACCCCAAGGATGATAATCTCAGTATTATTACCTCAAGGACGATAATCTCAGTACTATTACTTCAAGGATGGAAATCTCAATATTATTACCCCAAAGATGATAATCTTAGTATTATTACCTCAAAGATGGTAATATCTGTATTATTACCCCAAGGATGATAATCTTAGTATTATTACCGAAATGATGATAGTCTCAGTATTATTACCTCAAGGACGATAATATCAATATTATTACCTCAAGGACGATAATCTCAGTATTATTACCCCAAGGATTATAATCTCAGTATTATTACCTCAAGGATGGTAATCTCTGTATTATTACCTCAAGGATGGTAATCTATGTATTATTACCCCAAGTATGATAATCTTAGTACTGTTACCTCAAGGATGGTAATTTCTGTACTATTACACCAAGGATGGTAATCTCTGTATTATTACCCTAAGGATGATAATCTTAGTATTATTACCTCAAGGATGATAATCTCAGCATTATTACTACAAGGATGATATTATCAGTATTATTACCACAAGGATGGTAATCTCTTTATTATTACCCCAAGGATGATAATCTTAGTATTATTACCTCAAGGATGGTAATTTCTGTACTATTACCCCAAGGATGATAATATTAGTACTATTACCTCATGGACGATAATATCAATATTATTACCTCAAGGACGATAATCTCAGTATTATTACCCCAAGGATTATAATCTCAGTATTATTACCTCAAGGATGGTAATCTCTGTATTATTACCTCAAGGATGGTAATCTATGTATTATTACCCCAAGTATGATAATCTTAGTACTGTTACCTCAAGGATGGTAATTTCTGTACTATTACACCAAGGATGGTAATCTCTGTATTATTACCTCAAGGATGATAATCTTAGTATTATTACCTCAAGGATGATAATCTCAGCATTATTACTACAAGGATGATATTATCAGTATTATTACCACAAGGATGGTAATCTCTTTATTATTACCGCAAGGATGATAATCTTAGTATTATTACCTCAAGGATGGTAATCTCTGTACTATTACCCCAAGGATGATAATATTAGTACTATTACCTCAAGGATGGTAATCTCAGCATTATTACATCAAGGATCGTAATCTCAGCATTATTACCCCAAGGATGATAATCTCAACATTATTACGTCAATGATGATAATATCAGTGCCATTACCTCAAGAATGATAATCTCAGAATTATTACCTCAACGATGTTAGTCTAAGTATTATTACCTCAAGGATGATGGTCTCAGTATTATTACCTCAAGGACGATAATCTCAGTATTATTACCCAAAGGATGATAATCTCAGTATTATTACCGCAAGGATGGTAATTTCTGTTTTATTAACCCAAGGATGATAATCTTAGTATTATTACCTCAAGGATGATAATCTCAGTATTTTTACCTCAAGGACGGTAACCTCAGTATTATTAACCCAAGGACGATAATCTCAGTATCATTACCTCAAGGATGATAATCTCAGTATTATTACCTCAAGGATGCTAATCTCTGTATTATTACTCCAAGGATGATAATTTTAGTAATATTACCTCAATGATGGTAATCTCCGTATTATTACCCCAGGAATGGTAATCTCTGTACTTTTACCCCATTGATGATAATCTCAACATTATTATGTCAAGGATGATAATCTCAGTGTTATTACCTCAAGGATACTAATCTCAGTATTGTTACCTCAAGGATGATAGTCTCAGTACTATTACCTCAAGGACGATAATCTCAGGATTATTACCCCAAGGCTGATAATCTAAGTATTATTACCTCAAGGATGGTAATCTCTGCATTATTACCCCTAAAATGATAATCTTAATACTATTATCACAAGGATGGTAATTTCAGCATTATTACCTCAAGGATGGTAATCTCAACTTTATTACGTCAAGGATGATAATCTCTGTATTATTACCTCAAGGATGGTAATCTATGTATTATTACCACAAGTATGATAATCTTAGTACTGTTACCTCAAGGATGGTAATTTCTGTACTATTACACCAAGGATGGTAATCTCTGTATTATTACCCCAAGGATGATAATCTTAGTATTATTACCTCAAGGATGATAATCTCTGCATTATTACTACAAGGATGATATTATCAGTATTATTACCACAAGGATGGTAATCTCTTTATTAGTACCCCAAGGATGATAATCTTAGTATTATTACCTCAAGGATGGTAATCTCTGTACTATTACCCCAAAGATGATAATATTAGTACTATTACCCAAAGGATGGTAATCTCAGCATTATTACATCAAGGATCGTAATCTCAGCATTATTACCCCAAGGATGGTAATCTCAACATTATTACGTCAATGATGATAATATCAGTGCCATTACCTCAAGAATGATAATCTCAGAATTATTACCTCAACGATGTTAATCTAAGTATTATTACCTCAAGGATGATGGTCTCAGTATTATTACCTCAAGGACGATAACCTCAGTATTATTACCCAAAGGATGATAATCTCAGTATTATTACCACAAGGATGGTAATTTCTGTTTTATTAACCCAAGGATGATAATCTTAGTATTATTACCTCAAGGATGATAATCTCAGTATTGTTACCTCAAGGACGGTAACCTCAGTATTATTACTTCAAGGACGATAATCTCAGTATCATTACCTCAAGGATGATAATCTCAGTATTATTACCTCAAGGATGCTAATCTCTGTATTATTACTCCAAGGATGATAATTTTAGTAATATTACCTCAATGATGGTAATCTCCGTATTATTACCCCAAGAATGGTAATCTCTGTATTATTACCCCATGGATGATAATCTCAACATTATTATGTCAAGGATGATAATCTCAGTGTTATTACCTCAAGGATACTAATCTCAGTATTATTACCTCAAGGATGATAGTCTCAGTACTATTACCTCAAGGACGATAATCTCAGTATTATTACCCCAAGGCTGATAATCGCAGTATTATTACCTCAAGGATGGTAATCTCTGCATTATTACCCCAAAGATGATAATCATAATACTATTATCTCAAGGATGATAATTTCAGCATTATTACCTCAAGGATGGTAATCTCTGCATTATTACCCCAAAGATGATAATCTTAATACTATTATCTCAAGGATGATAATTTCAGCATTATTACCTCAAGGATGGTAATCTCAACTTTATTATGTCAAGGATGATAATCTCAGTGTTATTACCTCAAGTATGATGATCTCAGTATTGTTACCTCAAGGATGATAGTCTCAGTACTATTACCTCAAGGACGATAATCTCAGGATTATTACCCCAAGGCTGATAATCTAAGTATTATTACCTCAAGGATGGTAATCTCTGCATTATTACCCCTAAAATAATAATCTTAATACTATTATCACAAGGATGGTAATTTCAGCATTATTACCTCAAGGATGGTAATCTCAACTTTATTACGTCAAGGATGATAATCTCTGTATTATTACCTCAAGGATGGTAATCTATGTATTATTACCACAAGTATGATAATCTTAGTACTGTTACCTCAAGGATGGTAATTTCTGTACTATTACACCAAGGATGGTAATCTCTGTATTATTACCCCAAGGATGATAATCTTAGTATTATTACCTCAAGGATGATAATCTCTGCATTATTACTACAAGGATGATATTATCAGTATTATTACCACAAGGATGGTAATCTCTTTATTAGTACCCCAAGGATGATAATCTTAGTATTATTACCTCAAGGATGGTAATCTCTGTACTATAACCCCTAAGATGATAATATTAGTACTATTACCTCAAGGATGGTAATCTCAGCATTATTACATCAAGGATCGTAATCTCAGCATTATTACCCCAAGGATGGTAATCTCAACATTATTACGTCAATGATGATAATATCAGTGCCATTACCTCAAGAATGATAATCTCAGAATTATTACCTCAACGATGTTAGTCTAAGTATTATTACCTCAAGGATGATGGTCTCAGTATTATTACCTCAAGGACGATAACCTCAGTATTATTACCCAAAGGATGATAATCTCAGTATTATTACCACAAGGATGGTAATTTCTGTTTTATTAACCCAAGGATGATAATCTTAGTATTATTACCTCAAGGATGATAATCTCAGTATTGTTACCTCAAGGACGGTAACCTCAGTATTATTACTTCAAGGATGATAATCTCAGTATCATTACCTCAAGGATGATAATCTCAGTATTATTACCTCAAGGATGCTAATCTCTGTATTATTACTCCAAGGATGATAATTTTAGTAATATTACCTCAATGATGGTAATCTCCATATTATTACCCCAAGAATGGTAATCTCTGTACTTTTACCCCATGGATGATAATCTCAACATTATTATGTCAAGGATGATAATCTCAGTGTTATTACCTCAAGGATACTAATCTCAGTATTATTACCTCAAGGATGATAGTCTCAGTACTATTACCTCAAGGACGATAATCTCAGGATTATTACCCCAAGGCTGATAATCTAAGTATTATTACCTCAAGGATGGTAATCTCTGCATTATTACCCCAAAGATGATAATCTTAATACTATTATCACAAGGATGGTAATTTCAGCATTATTACCTCAAGGATGGTAATCTCAACTTTATTACGTCAAGGATGATAATCTCTGTATTATTTCCTCAAGGATGGTAATCTATGTATTATTACCCCAAGTATGATAATCTTAGTACTGTTACCTCAAGGATGGTAATTTCTGTACTATTACACCAAGGATGGTAATCTCTGTATTATTACCCCAAGGATGATAATCTCTGCATTATTACTACAAGGATGATATTATCAGTATTATTACCACAAGGATGGTAATCTCTTTATTATTACCCCAAGGATGATAATCTTAGTATTATTACCTCAAGGATGGTAATCTCTGTACTATTACCCCAAAGATGATAATATTAGTACTATTACCTCAAGGATGGTAATCTCAGCATTATTACATCAAGGATCATAATCTCAGCATTATTACCCCAAGGATGGTAATCTCAACATTATTACGTCAATGATGATAATATCAGTGCCATTACCTCAAGAATGATAATCTCAGAATTATTACCTCAAGGATGTTAGTCTAAGTATTATTACCTCAAGGATGATGGTCTCAGTATTATTACCTCAAGGACGATAACCTCAGTATTATTACCCAAAGGATGATAATCTCAGTATTATTACCGCAAGGATGGTAATTTCTGTTTTATTAACCCAAGGATGATAATCTTAGTATTATTACCTCAAGGATGATAATCTCAGTATTGTTACCTCAAGGACGGTAACCTCAGTATTATTACTTCAAGGACGATAATCTCAGTATCATTACCTCAAGGATGATAATCTCAGTATTATTACCTCAAGGATGCTAATCTCTGTATTATTACACCAAGGATGATAATTTTAGTAATATTACCTCAATGATGGTAATCTCTGTATTATTACCCCAAGATGGTAATCTCTGTATTATTACCCCATGGATGATAATCTCAACATTATTATGTCAAGGATGATAATCTCAGTGTTATTATCTCAAGGATACTAATCTCAGTATTATTACCTCAAGGATGATAGTCTCAGTACTATTACCTCAAGGACGATAATCTCAGTATTATTACCCCAAGGCTGATAATCTCAGTATTATTACCTCAAGGATGGTAATCTCTGCATTATTACCCCAAAGTTGATGATCTTAATACTATTATCTCAAGGATGGTAATTTCAGCATTATTACCTCAAGGATGGTAATCTCAACTTTATTACGTCAAGGATGATAATCTCAGTGTTATTACCTCAACTATGATGATCTCAGAATTATTACCTCAAGGATGGTAGTCTCAGTATTATTACCCCAAGGATGATAATCTCAGTATTATTACCTCAAGGACGATAATCTCAGTACTATTACTTCAAGGATGGAAATCTCAATATTATTACCCCAAAGATGATAATCTTAGTATTATTACCTCAAAGATGGTAATATCTGTATTATTACCCCAAGGATGATAATCTTAGTATTATTACCGAAATGATGATAGTCTCAGTATTATTACCTCAAGGACGATAATATCAATATTATTACCTCAAGGACGATAATCTCAGTATTATTACCCCAAGGATTATAATCTCAGTATTATTACCTCAAGGATGGTAATCTCTGTATTATTACCTCAAGGATGGTAATCTATGTATTATTACCCCAAGTATGATAATCTTAGTACTGTTACCTCAAGGATGGTAATTTCTGTACTATTACACCAAGGATGGTAATCTCTGTATTATTACCCTAAGGATGATAATCTTAGTATTATTACCTCAAGGATGATAATCTCAGCATTATTACTACAAGGATGATATTATCAGTATTATTACCACAAGGATGGTAATCTCTTTATTATTACCCCAAGGATGATAATCTTAGTATTATTACCCCAAGGATGGTAATTTCTGTACTATTACCCCAAGGATGATAATATTAGTACTATTACCTCATGGACGATAATATCAATATTATTACCTCAAGGACGATAATCTCAGTATTATTACCCCAAGGATTATAATCTCAGTATTATTACCTCAAGGATGGTAATCTCTGTATTATTACCTCAAGGATGGTAATCTATGTATTATTACCACAAGTATGATAATCTTAGTACTGTTACCTCAAGGATGGTAATTTCTGTACTATTACACCAAGGATGGTAATCTCTGTATTATTACCTCAAGGATGATAATCTTAGTATTATTACCTCAAGGATGATAATCTCAGCATTATTACTACAAGGATGATATTATCAGTATTATTACCACAAGGATGGTAATCTCTTTATTATTACCGCAAGGATGATAATCTTAGTATTATTACCTCAAGGATGGTAATCTCTGTACTATTACCCCAAGGATGATAATATTAGTACTATTACCTCAAGGATGGTAATCTCAGCATTATTACATCAAGGATCGTAATCTCAGCATTATTACCCCAAGGATGATAATCTCAACATTATTACGTCAATGATGATAATATCAGTGCCATTACCTCAAGAATGATAATCTCAGAATTATTACCTCAACGATGTTAGTCTAAGTATTATTACCTCAAGGATGATGGTCTCAGTATTATTACCTCAAGGACGATAATCTCAGTATTATTACCCAAAGGATGATAATCTCAGTATTATTACCGCAAGGATGGTAATTTCTGTTTTATTAACCCAAGGATGATAATCTTAGTATTATTACCTCAAGGATGATAATCTCAGTATTTTTACCTCAAGGACGGTAACCTCAGTATTATTAACCCAAGGACGATAATCTCAGTATCATTACCTCAAGGATGATAATCTCAGTATTATTACCTCAAGGATGCTAATCTCTGTATTATTACTCCAAGGATGATAATTTTAGTAATATTACCTCAATGATGGTAATCTCCGTATTATTACCCCAGGAATGGTAATCTCTGTACTTTTACCCCATTGATGATAATCTCAACATTATTATGTCAAGGATGATAATCTCAGTGTTATTACCTCAAGGATACTAATCTCAGTATTGTTACCTCAAGGATGATAGTCTCAGTACTATTACCTCAAGGACGATAATCTCAGGATTATTACCCCAAGGCTGATAATCTAAGTATTATTACCTCAAGGATGGTAATCTCTGCATTATTACCCCTAAAATGATAATCTTAATACTATTATCACAAGGATGGTAATTTCAGCATTATTACCTCAAGGATGGTAATCTCAACTTTATTACGTCAAGGATGATAATCTCTGTATTATTACCTCAAGGATGGTAATCTATGTATTATTACCACAAGTATGATAATCTTAGTACTGTTACCTCAAGGATGGTAATTTCTGTACTATTACACCAAGGATGGTAATCTCTGTATTATTACCCCAAGGATGATAATCTTAGTATTATTACCTCAAGGATGATAATCTCTGCATTATTACTACAAGGATGATATTATCAGTATTATTACCACAAGGATGGTAATCTCTTTATTAGTACCCCAAGGATGATAATCTTAGTATTATTACCTCAAGGATGGTAATCTCTGTACTATTACCCCAAAGATGATAATATTAGTACTATTACCCAAAGGATGGTAATCTCAGCATTATTACATCAAGGATCGTAATCTCAGCATTATTACCCCAAGGATGGTAATCTCAACATTATTACGTCAATGATGATAATATCAGTGCCATTACCTCAAGAATGATAATCTCAGAATTATTACCTCAACGATGTTAATCTAAGTATTATTACCTCAAGGATGATGGTCTCAGTATTATTACCTCAAGGACGATAACCTCAGTATTATTACCCAAAGGATGATAATCTCAGTATTATTACCGCAAGGATGGTAATTTCTGTTTTATTAACCCAAGGATGATAATCTTAGTATTATTACCTCAAGGATGATAATCTCAGTATTGTTACCTCAAGGACGGTAACCTCAGTATTATTACTTCAAGGACGATAATCTCAGTATCATTACCTCAAGGATGATAATCTCAGTATTATTACCTCAAGGATGCTAATCTCTGTATTATTACTCCAAGGATGATAATTTTAGTAATATTACCTCAATGATGGTAATCTCCGTATTATTACCCCAAGAATGGTAATCTCTGTATTATTACCCCATGGATGATAATCTCAACATTATTATGTCAAGGATGATAATCTCAGTGTTATTACCTCAAGGATACTAATCTCAGTATTATTACCTCAAGGATGATAGTCTCAGTACTATTACCTCAAGGACGATAATCTCAGTATTATTACCCCAAGGCTGATAATCGCAGTATTATTACCTCAAGGATGGTAATCTCTGCATTATTACCCCAAAGATGATAATCATAATACTATTATCTCAAGGATGATAATTTCAGCATTATTACCTCAAGGATGGTAATCTCTGCATTATTACCCCAAAGATGATAATCTTAATACTATTATCTCAAGGATGATAATTTCAGCATTATTACCTCAAGGATGGTAATCTCAACTTTATTACGTCAAGGATGATAATCTCAGTGTTATTACCTCAAGTATGATGATCTCAGTATTGTTACCTCAAGGATGATAGTCTCAGTACTATTACCTCAAGGACGATAATCTCAGGATTATTACCCCAAGGCTGATAATCTAAGTATTATTACCTCAAGGATGGTAATCTCTGCATTATTACCCCTAAAATGATAATCTTAATACTATTATCACAAGGATGGTAATTTCAGCATTATTACCTCAAGGATGGTAATCTCAACTTTATTACGTCAAGGATGATAATCTCTGTATTATTACCTCAAGGATGGTAATCTATGTATTATTACCACAAGTATGATAATCTTAGTACTGTTACCTCAAGGATGGTAATTTCTGTACTATTACACCAAGGATGGTAATCTCTGTATTATTACCCCAAGGATGATAATCTTAGTATTATTACCTCAAGGATGATAATCTCTGCATTATTACTACAAGGATGATATTATCAGTATTATTACCACAAGGATGGTAATCTCTTTATTAGTACCCCAAGGATGATAATCTTAGTATTATTACCTCAAGGATGGTAATCTCTGTACTATTACCCCAAAGATGATAATATTAGTACTATTACCTCAAGGATGGTAATCTCAGCATTATTACATCAAGGATCGTAATCTCAGCATTATTACCCCAAGGATGGTAATCTCAACATTATTACGTCAATGATGATAATATCAGTGCCATTACCTCAAGAATGATAATCTCAGAATTATTACCTCAACGATGTTAGTCTAAGTATTATTACCTCAAGGATGATGGTCTCAGTATTATTACCTCAAGGACGATAATCTCAGTATTATTACCCAAAGGATGATAATCTCAGTATTATTACCGCAAGGATGGTAATTTCTGTTTTATTAACCCAAGGATGATAATCTTAGTATTATTACCTCAAGGATGATAATCTCAGTATTTTTACCTCAAGGACGGTAACCTCAGTATTATTAACCCAAGGACGATAATCTCAGTATCATTACCTCAAGGATGATAATCTCAGTATTATTACCTCAAGGATGCTAATCTCTGTATTATTACTCCAAGGATGATAATTTTAGTAATATTACCTCAATGATGGTAATCTCCGTATTATTACCCCAGGAATGGTAATCTCTGTACTTTTACCCCATTGATGATAATCTCAACATTATTATGTCAAGGATGATAATCTCAGTGTTATTACCTCAAGGATACTAATCTCAGTATTGTTACCTCAAGGATGATAGTCTCAGTACTATTACCTCAAGGACGATAATCTCAGGATTATTACCCCAAGGCTGATAATCTAAGTATTATTACCTCAAGGATGGTAATCTCTGCATTATTACCCCTAAAATGATAATCTTAATACTATTATCACAAGGATGGTAATTTCAGCATTATTACCTCAAGGATGGTAATCTCAACTTTATTACGTCAAGGATGATAATCTCTGTATTATTACCTCAAGGATGGTAATCTATGTATTATTACCACAAGTATGATAATCTTAGTACTGTTACCTCAAGGATGGTAATTTCTGTACTATTACACCAAGGATGGTAATCTCTGTATTATTACCCCAAGGATGATAATCTTAGTATTATTACCTCAAGGATGATAATCTCTGCATTATTACTACAAGGATGATATTATCAGTATTATTACCACAAGGATGGTAATCTCTTTATTAGTACCCCAAGGATGATAATCTTAGTATTATTACCTCAAGGATGGTAATCTCTGTACTATTACCCCAAAGATGATAATATTAGTACTATTACCCAAAGGATGGTAATCTCAGCATTATTACATCAAGGATCGTAATCTCAGCATTATTACCCCAAGGATGGTAATCTCAACATTATTACGTCAATGATGATAATATCAGTGCCATTACCTCAAGAATGATAATCTCAGAATTATTACCTCAACGATGTTAATCTAAGTATTATTACCTCAAGGATGATGGTCTCAGTATTATTACCTCAAGGACGATAACCTCAGTATTATTACCCAAAGGATGATAATCTCAGTATTATTACCACAAGGATGGTAATTTCTGTTTTATTAACCCAAGGATGATAATCTTAGTATTATTACCTCAAGGATGATAATCTCAGTATTGTTACCTCAAGGACGGTAACCTCAGTATTATTACTTCAAGGACGATAATCTCAGTATCATTACCTCAAGGATGATAATCTCAGTATTATTACCTCAAGGATGCTAATCTCTGTATTATTACTCCAAGGATGATAATTTTAGTAATATTACCTCAATGATGGTAATCTCCGTATTATTACCCCAAGAATGGTAATCTCTGTATTATTACCCCATGGATGATAATCTCAACATTATTATGTCAAGGATGATAATCTCAGTGTTATTACCTCAAGGATACTAATCTCAGTATTATTACCTCAAGGATGATAGTCTCAGTACTATTACCTCAAGGACGATAATCTCAGTATTATTACCCCAAGGCTGATAATCGCAGTATTATTACCTCAAGGATGGTAATCTCTGCATTATTACCCCAAAGATGATAATCATAATACTATTATCTCAAGGATGATAATTTCAGCATTATTACCTCAAGGATGGTAATCTCTGCATTATTACCCCAAAGATGATAATCTTAATACTATTATCTCAAGGATGATAATTTCAGCATTATTACCTCAAGGATGGTAATCTCAACTTTATTACGTCAAGGATGATAATCTCAGTGTTATTACCTCAAGTATGATGATCTCAGTATTGTTACCTCAAGGATGATAGTCTCAGTACTATTACCTCAAGGACGATAATCTCAGGATTATTACCCCAAGGCTGATAATCTAAGTATTATTACCTCAAGGATGGTAATCTCTGCATTATTACCCCTAAAATGATAATCTTAATACTATTATCACAAGGATGGTAATTTCAGCATTATTACCTCAAGGATGGTAATCTCAACTTTATTACGTCAAGGATGATAATCTCTGTATTATTACCTCAAGGATGGTAATCTATGTATTATTACCACAAGTATGATAATCTTAGTACTGTTACCTCAAGGATGGTAATTTCTGTACTATTACACCAAGGATGGTAATCTCTGTATTATTACCCCAAGGATGATAATCTTAGTATTATTACCTCAAGGATGATAATCTCTGCATTATTACTACAAGGATGATATTATCAGTATTATTACCACAAGGATGGTAATCTCTTTATTAGTACCCCAAGGATGATAATCTTAGTATTATTACCTCAAGGATGGTAATCTCTGTACTATTACCCCAAAGATGATAATATTAGTACTATTACCTCAAGGATGGTAATCTCAGCATTATTACATCAAGGATCGTAATCTCAGCATTATTACCCCAAGGATGGTAATCTCAACATTATTACGTCAATGATGATAATATCAGTGCCATTACCTCAAGAATGATAATCTCAGAATTATTACCTCAACGATGTTAGTCTAAGTATTATTACCTCAAGGATGATGGTCTCAGTATTATTACCTCAAGGACGATAACCTCAGTATTATTACCCAAAGGATGATAATCTCAGTATTATTACCACAAGGATGGTAATTTCTGTTTTATTAACCCAAGGATGATAATCTTAGTATTATTACCTCAAGGATGATAATCTCAGTATTGTTACCTCAAGGACGGTAACCTCAGTATTATTACTTCAAGGATGATAATCTCAGTATCATTACCTCAAGGATGATAATCTCAGTATTATTACCTCAAGGATGCTAATCTCTGTATTATTACTCCAAGGATGATAATTTTAGTAATATTACCTCAATGATGGTAATCTCCATATTATTACCCCAAGAATGGTAATCTCTGTACTTTTACCCCATGGATGATAATCTCAACATTATTATGTCAAGGATGATAATCTCAGTGTTATTACCTCAAGGATACTAATCTCAGTATTATTACCTCAAGGATGATAGTCTCAGTACTATTACCTCAAGGACGATAATCTCAGGATTATTACCCCAAGGCTGATAATCTAAGTATTATTACCTCAAGGATGGTAATCTCTGCATTATTACCCCAAAGATGATAATCTTAATACTATTATCACAAGGATGGTAATTTCAGCATTATTACCTCAAGGATGGTAATCTCAACTTTATTACGTCAAGGATGATAATCTCTGTATTATTTCCTCAAGGATGGTAATCTATGTATTATTACCCCAAGTATGATAATCTTAGTACTGTTACCTCAAGGATGGTAATTTCTGTACTATTACACCAAGGATGGTAATCTCTGTATTATTACCCCAAGGATGATAATCTCTGCATTATTACTACAAGGATGATATTATCAGTATTATTACCACAAGGATGGTAATCTCTTTATTATTACCCCAAGGATGATAATCTTAGTATTATTACCTCAAGGATGGTAATCTCTGTACTATTACCCCAAAGATGATAATATTAGTACTATTACCTCAAGGATGGTAATCTCAGCATTATTACATCAAGGATCATAATCTCAGCATTATTACCCCAAGGATGGTAATCTCAACATTATTACGTCAATGATGATAATATCAGTGCCATTACCTCAAGAATGATAATCTCAGAATTATTACCTCAACGATGTTAGTCTAAGTATTATTACCTCAAGGATGATGGTCTCAGTATTATTACCTCAAGGACGATAACCTCAGTATTATTACCCAAAGGATGATAATCTCAGTATTATTACCGCAAGGATGGTAATTTCTGTTTTATTAACCCAAGGATGATAATCTTAGTATTATTACCTCAAGGATGATAATCTCAGTATTGTTACCTCAAGGACGGTAACCTCAGTATTATTACTTCAAGGACGATAATCTCAGTATCATTACCTCAAGGATGATAATCTCAGTATTATTACCTCAAGGATGCTAATCTCTGTATTATTACACCAAGGATGATAATTTTAGTAATATTACCTCAATGATGGTAATCTCTGTATTATTACCCCAAGATGGTAATCTCTGTATTATTACCCCATGGATGATAATCTCAACATTATTATGTCAAGGATGATAATCTCAGTGTTATTATCTCAAGGATACTAATCTCAGTATTATTACCTCAAGGATGATAGTCTCAGTACTATTACCTCAAGGACGATAATCTCAGTATTATTACCCCAAGGCTGATAATCTCAGTATTATTACCTCAAGGATGGTAATCTCTGCATTATTACCCCAAAGTTGATGATCTTAATACTATTATCTCAAGGATGGTAATTTCAGCATTATTACCTCAAGGATGGTAATCTCAACTTTATTACGTCAAGGATGATAATCTCAGTGTTATTACCTCAACTATGATGATCTCAGAATTATTACCTCAAGGATGGTAGTCTCAGTATTATTACCCCAAGGATGATAATCTCAGTATTATTACCTCAAGGACGATAATCTCAGTACTATTACTTCAAGGATGGAAATCTCAATATTATTACCCCAAAGATGATAATCTTAGTATTATTACCTCAAAGATGGTAATATCTGTATTATTACCCCAAGGATGATAATCTTAGTATTATTACCGAAATGATGATAGTCTCAGTATTATTACCTCAAGGACGATAATATCAATATTATTACCTCAAGGACGATAATCTCAGTATTATTACCCCAAGGATTATAATCTCAGTATTATTACCTCAAGGATGGTAATCTCTGTATTATTACCTCAAGGATGGTAATCTATGTATTATTACCCCAAGTATGATAATCTTAGTACTGTTACCTCAAGGATGGTAATTTCTGTACTATTACACCAAGGATGGTAATCTCTGTATTATTACCCTAAGGATGATAATCTTAGTATTATTACCTCAAGGATGATAATCTCAGCATTATTACTACAAGGATGATATTATCAGTATTATTACCACAAGGATGGTAATCTCTTTATTATTACCCCAAGGATGATAATCTTAGTATTATTACCTCAAGGATGGTAATTTCTGTACTATTACCCCAAGGATGATAATATTAGTACTATTACCTCATGGACGATAATATCAATATTATTACCTCAAGGACGATAATCTCAGTATTATTACCCCAAGGATTATAATCTCAGTATTATTACCTCAAGGATGGTAATCTCTGTATTATTACCTCAAGGATGGTAATCTATGTATTATTACCACAAGTATGATAATCTTAGTACTGTTACCTCAAGGATGGTAATTTCTGTACTATTACACCAAGGATGGTAATCTCTGTATTATTACCTCAAGGATGATAATCTTAGTATTATTACCTCAAGGATGATAATCTCAGCATTATTACTACAAGGATGATATTATCAGTATTATTACCACAAGGATGGTAATCTCTTTATTATTACCGCAAGGATGATAATCTTAGTATTATTACCTCAAGGATGGTAATCTCTGTACTATTACCCCAAGGATGATAATATTAGTACTATTACCTCAAGGATGGTAATCTCAGCATTATTACATCAAGGATCGTAATCTCAGCATTATTACCCCAAGGATGATAATCTCAACATTATTACGTCAATGATGATAATATCAGTGCCATTACCTCAAGAATGATAATCTCAGAATTATTACCTCAACGATGTTAGTCTAAGTATTATTACCTCAAGGATGATGGTCTCAGTATTATTACCTCAAGGACGATAATCTCAGTATTATTACCCAAAGGATGATAATCTCAGTATTATTACCGCAAGGATGGTAATTTCTGTTTTATTAACCCAAGGATGATAATCTTAGTATTATTACCTCAAGGATGATAATCTCAGTATTTTTACCTCAAGGACGGTAACCTCAGTATTATTAACCCAAGGACGATAATCTCAGTATCATTACCTCAAGGATGATAATCTCAGTATTATTACCTCAAGGATGCTAATCTCTGTATTATTACTCCAAGGATGATAATTTTAGTAATATTACCTCAATGATGGTAATCTCCGTATTATTACCCCAGGAATGGTAATCTCTGTACTTTTACCCCATTGATGATAATCTCAACATTATTATGTCAAGGATGATAATCTCAGTGTTATTACCTCAAGGATACTAATCTCAGTATTGTTACCTCAAGGATGATAGTCTCAGTACTATTACCTCAAGGACGATAATCTCAGGATTATTACCCCAAGGCTGATAATCTAAGTATTATTACCTCAAGGATGGTAATCTCTGCATTATTACCCCTAAAATGATAATCTTAATACTATTATCACAAGGATGGTAATTTCAGCATTATTACCTCAAGGATGGTAATCTCAACTTTATTACGTCAAGGATGATAATCTCTGTATTATTACCTCAAGGATGGTAATCTATGTATTATTACCACAAGTATGATAATCTTAGTACTGTTACCTCAAGGATGGTAATTTCTGTACTATTACACCAAGGATGGTAATCTCTGTATTATTACCCCAAGGATGATAATCTTAGTATTATTACCTCAAGGATGATAATCTCTGCATTATTACTACAAGGATGATATTATCAGTATTATTACCACAAGGATGGTAATCTCTTTATTAGTACCCCAAGGATGATAATCTTAGTATTATTACCTCAAGGATGGTAATCTCTGTACTATTACCCCAAAGATGATAATATTAGTACTATTACCCAAAGGATGGTAATCTCAGCATTATTACATCAAGGATCGTAATCTCAGCATTATTACCCCAAGGATGGTAATCTCAACATTATTACGTCAATGATGATAATATCAGTGCCATTACCTCAAGAATGATAATCTCAGAATTATTACCTCAACGATGTTAATCTAAGTATTATTACCTCAAGGATGATGGTCTCAGTATTATTACCTCAAGGACGATAACCTCAGTATTATTACCCAAAGGATGATAATCTCAGTATTATTACCGCAAGGATGGTAATTTCTGTTTTATTAACCCAAGGATGATAATCTTAGTATTATTACCTCAAGGATGATAATCTCAGTATTGTTACCTCAAGGACGGTAACCTCAGTATTATTACTTCAAGGACGATAATCTCAGTATCATTACCTCAAGGATGATAATCTCAGTATTATTACCTCAAGGATGCTAATCTCTGTATTATTACTCCAAGGATGATAATTTTAGTAATATTACCTCAATGATGGTAATCTCCGTATTATTACCCCAAGAATGGTAATCTCTGTATTATTACCCCATGGATGATAATCTCAACATTATTATGTCAAGGATGATAATCTCAGTGTTATTACCTCAAGGATACTAATCTCAGTATTATTACCTCAAGGATGATAGTCTCAGTACTATTACCTCAAGGACGATAATCTCAGTATTATTACCCCAAGGCTGATAATCGCAGTATTATTACCTCAAGGATGGTAATCTCTGCATTATTACCCCAAAGATGATAATCATAATACTATTATCTCAAGGATGATAATTTCAGCATTATTACCTCAAGGATGGTAATCTCTGCATTATTACCCCAAAGATGATAATCTTAATACTATTATCTCAAGGATGATAATTTCAGCATTATTACCTCAAGGATGGTAATCTCAACTTTATTACGTCAAGGATGATAATCTCAGTGTTATTACCTCAAGTATGATGATCTCAGTATTGTTACCTCAAGGATGATAGTCTCAGTACTATTACCTCAAGGACGATAATCTCAGGATTATTACCCCAAGGCTGATAATCTAAGTATTATTACCTCAAGGATGGTAATCTCTGCATTATTACCCCTAAAATGATAATCTTAATACTATTATCACAAGGATGGTAATTTCAGCATTATTACCTCAAGGATGGTAATCTCAACTTTATTACGTCAAGGATGATAATCTCTGTATTATTACCTCAAGGATGGTAATCTATGTATTATTACCACAAGTATGATAATCTTAGTACTGTTACCTCAAGGATGGTAATTTCTGTACTATTACACCAAGGATGGTAATCTCTGTATTATTACCCCAAGGATGATAATCTTAGTATTATTACCTCAAGGATGATAATCTCTGCATTATTACTACAAGGATGATATTATCAGTATTATTACCACAAGGATGGTAATCTCTTTATTAGTACCCCAAGGATGATAATCTTAGTATTATTACCTCAAGGATGGTAATCTCTGTACTATTACCCCAAAGATGATAATATTAGTACTATTACCTCAAGGATGGTAATCTCAGCATTATTACATCAAGGATCGTAATCTCAGCATTATTACCCCAAGGATGGTAATCTCAACATTATTACGTCAATGATGATAATATCAGTGCCATTACCTCAAGAATGATAATCTCAGAATTATTACCTCAACGATGTTAGTCTAAGTATTATTACCTCAAGGATGATGGTCTCAGTATTATTACCTCAAGGACGATAACCTCAGTATTATTACCCAAAGGATGATAATCTCAGTATTATTACCACAAGGATGGTAATTTCTGTTTTATTAACCCAAGGATGATAATCTTAGTATTATTACCTCAAGGATGATAATCTCAGTATTGTTACCTCAAGGACGGTAACCTCAGTATTATTACTTCAAGGACGATAATCTCAGTATCATTACCTCAAGGATGATAATCTCAGTATTATTACCTCAAGGATGCTAATCTCTGTATTATTACTCCAAGGATGATAATTTTAGTAATATTACCTCAATGATGGTAATCTCCGTATTATTACCCCAAGAATGGTAATCTCTGTATTATTACCCCATGGATGATAATCTCAACATTATTATGTCAAGGATGATAATCTCAGTGTTATTACCTCAAGGATACTAATCTCAGTATTATTACCTCAAGGAAGATAGTCTCAGTACTATTACCTCAAGGACGATAATCTCAGTATTATTACCCCAAGGCTGATAATCGCAGTATTATTACCTCAAGGATGGTAATCTCTGCATTATTACCCCAAAGATGATAATCATAATACTATTATCTCAAGGATGATAATTTCAGCATTATTACCTCAAGGATGGTAATCTCTGCATTATTACCCCAAAGATGATAATCTTAATACTATTATCTCAAGGATGATAATTTCAGCATTATTACCTCAAGGATGGTAATCTCAACTTTATTACGTCAAGGATGATAATCTCAGTGTTATTACCTCAAGTATGATGATCTCAGTATTGTTACCTCAAGGATGATAGTCTCAGTACTATTACCTCAAGGACGATAATCTCAGGATTATTACCCCAAGGCTGATAATCTAAGTATTATTACCTCAAGGATGGTAATCTCTGCATTATTACCCCTAAAATGATAATCTTAATACTATTATCACAAGGATGGTAATTTCAGCATTATTACCTCAAGGATGGTAATCTCAACTTTATTACGTCAAGGATGATAATCTCTGTATTATTACCTCAAGGATGGTAATCTATGTATTATTACCACAAGTATGATAATCTTAGTACTGTTACCTCAAGGATGGTAATTTCTGTACTATTACACCAAGGATGGTAATCTCTGTATTATTACCCCAAGGATGATAATCTTAGTATTATTACCTCAAGGATGATAATCTCTGCATTATTACTACAAGGATGATATTATCAGTATTATTACCACAAGGATGGTAATCTCTTTATTAGTACCCCAAGGATGATAATCTTAGTATTATTACCTCAAGGATGGTAATCTCTGTACTATTACCCCAAGGATGATAATATTAGTACTATTACCTCAAGGATGGTAATCTCAGCATTATTACATCAAGGATCGTAATCTCAGCATTATTACCCCAAGGATGATAATCTCAACATTATTACGTCAATGATGATAATATCAGTGCCATTACCTCAAGAATGATAATCTCAGAATTATTACCTCAACGATGTTAGTCTAAGTATTATTACCTCAAGGATGATGGTCTCAGTATTATTACCTCAAGGACGATAATCTCAGTATTATTACCCAAAGGATGATAATCTCAGTATTATTACCGCAAGGATGGTAATTTCTGTTTTATTAACCCAAGGATGATAATCTTAGTATTATTACCTCAAGGATGATAATCTCAGTATTTTTACCTCAAGGCCGGTAACCTCAGTATTATTAACCCAAGGACGATAATCTCAGTATCATTACCTCAAGGATGATAATCTCAGTATTATTACCTCAAGGATGCTAATCTCTGTATTATTACTCCAAGGATGATAATTTTAGTAATATTACCTCAATGATGGTAATCTCCGTATTATTACCCCAGGAATGGTAATCTCTGTACTTTTACCCCATTGATGATAATCTCAACATTATTATGTCAAGGATGATAATCTCAGTGTTATTACCTCAAGGATACTAATCTCAGTATTGTTACCTCAAGGATGATAGTCTCAGTACTATTACCTCAAGGACGATAATCTCAGGATTATTACCCCAAGGCTGATAATCTAAGTATTATTACCTCAAGGATGGTAATCTCTGCATTATTACCCCTAAAATGATAATCTTAATACTATTATCACAAGGATGGTAATTTCAGCATTATTACCTCAAGGATGGTAATCTCAACTTTATTACGTCAAGGATGATAATCTCTGTATTATTACCTCAAGGATGGTAATCTATGTATTATTACCACAAGTATGATAATCTTAGTACTGTTACCTCAAGGATGGTAATTTCTGTACTATTACACCAAGGATGGTAATCTCTGTATTATTACCCCAAGGATGATAATCTTAGTATTATTACCTCAAGGATGATAATCTCTGCATTATTACTACAAGGATGATATTATCAGTATTATTACCACAAGGATGGTAATCTCTTTATTAGTACCCCAAGGATGATAATCTTAGTATTATTACCTCAAGGATGGTAATCTCTGTACTATTACCCCAAAGATGATAATATTAGTACTATTACCCAAAGGATGGTAATCTCAGCATTATTACATCAAGGATCGTAATCTCAGCATTATTACCCCAAGGATGGTAATCTCAACATTATTACGTCAATGATGATAATATCAGTGCCATTACCTCAAGAATGATAATCTCAGAATTATTACCTCAACGATGTTAATCTAAGTATTATTACCTCAAGGATGATGGTCTCAGTATTATTACCTCAAGGACGATAACCTCAGTATTATTACCCAAAGGATGATAATCTCAGTATTATTACCACAAGGATGGTAATTTCTGTTTTATTAACCCAAGGATGATAATCTTAGTATTATTACCTCAAGGATGATAATCTCAGTATTGTTACCTCAAGGACGGTAACCTCAGTATTATTACTTCAAGGACGATAATCTCAGTATCATTACCTCAAGGATGATAATCTCAGTATTATTACCTCAAGGATGCTAATCTCTGTATTATTACTCCAAGGATGATAATTTTAGTAATATTACCTCAATGATGGTAATCTCCGTATTATTACCCCAAGAATGGTAATCTCTGTATTATTACCCCATGGATGATAATCTCAACATTATTATGTCAAGGATGATAATCTCAGTGTTATTACCTCAAGGATACTAATCTCAGTATTATTACCTCAAGGATGATAGTCTCAGTACTATTACCTCAAGGACGATAATCTCAGTATTATTACCCCAAGGCTGATAATCGCAGTATTATTACCTCAAGGATGGTAATCTCTGCATTATTACCCCAAAGATGATAATCATAATACTATTATCTCAAGGATGATAATTTCAGCATTATTACCTCAAGGATGGTAATCTCTGCATTATTACCCCAAAGATGATAATCTTAATACTATTATCTCAAGGATGATAATTTCAGCATTATTACCTCAAGGATGGTAATCTCAACTTTATTACGTCAAGGATGATAATCTCAGTGTTATTACCTCAAGTATGATGATCTCAGTATTGTTACCTCAAGGATGATAGTCTCAGTACTATTACCTCAAGGACGATAATCTCAGGATTATTACCCCAAGGCTGATAATCTAAGTATTATTACCTCAAGGATGGTAATCTCTGCATTATTACCCCTAAAATGATAATCTTAATACTATTATCACAAGGATGGTAATTTCAGCATTATTACCTCAAGGATGGTAATCTCAACTTTATTACGTCAAGGATGATAATCTCTGTATTATTACCTCAAGGATGGTAATCTATGTATTATTACCACAAGTATGATAATCTTAGTACTGTTACCTCAAGGATGGTAATTTCTGTACTATTACACCAAGGATGGTAATCTCTGTATTATTACCCCAAGGATGATAATCTTAGTATTATTACCTCAAGGATGATAATCTCTGCATTATTACTACAAGGATGATATTATCAGTATTATTACCACAAGGATGGTAATCTCTTTATTAGTACCCCAAGGATGATAATCTTAGTATTATTACCTCAAGGATGGTAATCTCTGTACTATTACCCCAAAGATGATAATATTAGTACTATTACCTCAAGGATGGTAATCTCAGCATTATTACATCAAGGATCGTAATCTCAGCATTATTACCCCAAGGATGGTAATCTCAACATTATTACGTCAATGATGATAATATCAGTGCCGTTACCTCAAGAATGATAATCTCAGAATTATTACCTCAACGATGTTAGTCTAAGTATTATTACCTCAAGGATGATGGTCTCAGTATTATTACCTCAAGGACGATAACCTCAGTATTATTACCCAAAGGATGATAATCTCAGTATTATTACCACAAGGATGGTAATTTCTGTTTTATTAACCCAAGGATGATAATCTTAGTATTATTACCTCAAGGATGATAATCTCAGTATTGTTACCTCAAGGACGGTAACCTCAGTATTATTACTTCAAGGACGATAATCTCAGTATCATTACCTCAAGGATGATAATCTCAGTATTATTACCTCAAGGATGCTAATCTCTGTATTATTACTCCAAGGATGATAATTTTAGTAATATTACCTCAATGATGGTAATCTCCGTATTATTACCCCAAGAATGGTAATCTCTGTATTATTACCCCATGGATGATAATCTCAACATTATTATGTCAAGGATGATAATCTCAGTGTTATTACCTCAAGGATACTAATCTCAGTATTATTACCTCAAGGATGATAGTCTCAGTACTATTACCTCAAGGACGATAATCTCAGTATTATTACCCCAAGGCTGATAATCGCAGTATTATTACCTCAAGGATGGTAATCTCTGCATTATTACCCCAAAGATGATAATCATAATACTATTATCTCAAGGATGATAATTTCAGCATTATTACCTCAAGGATGGTAATCTCTGCATTATTACCCCAAAGATGATAATCTTAATACTATTATCTCAAGGATGATAATTTCAGCATTATTACCTCAAGGATGGTAATCTCAACTTTATTACGTCAAGGATGATAATCTCAGTGTTATTACCTCAAGTATGATGATCTCAGTATTATTACCTCAAGGATGGTAGTCTCAGTATTGTTACCCCAAGGATGATAATCTCAGTATTATTATCTCAAGGACGATAATCTCAGTAATATTAATTCAAGGATGGTAATCTCAATATTATTACCCCAAAGATGATAATCTTAGTATTATTACCTCAAAGATGGTAATATCTGTATTATTACCCCAAGGATGATAATCTTAGTATTATTACCGAAATGATGATAGTCTCAGTATTATTACCTCAAGGACGATAATCTCAATATTATTACCTCAAGGACGATAATCTCAGTATTATTACCCCAAGGATTATAATCTCAGTATTATTACCTCAAGGATGGTAATCTCTGTATTATTACCCCAAGGATGATAATCTTAGTATTATTACCTCAAGGATGGTAATCTCTGTATTACCCAAGGATGATGATCTCTGTATTATTACCTCAAGGATAGTAATCTCAGCATTATTTCATCAAGGATGGTAATCACAACATTATTACGTCAAGGATGTTAATCCAGTGTTATTACCTCAAGGATGATAATCTCAGTATTATTACCTCAAGGATGATAGTCTCAGTATTATTACCGCAAGGACGATAATCTCAGTATTATTACCTCAAGGATGGTAATCTCTGTATTATTACCCCAAGGATGGTAATCTCTGTATTATTACCTCAAAAATGATAATCTTAGCATTATTACCTCAATGATGATAATCTCTGCATTATTACCCCAAGGATGATAATCTCTGTATTATTACCTCAAGGATAGTAATATCAGCATTATTACATCAAGGATAGTAATCTCAACATTATTACATCAAAGATCATAATCTCAGTGTTATTACCTCAAGAATGCTAATCTCAGTATTATTACCTCAAGGATGATAGTCTCAGTATTATCTTCTCAAGGACGATAATCTCAGTATTATTACTACAAGGATGATAATCTCAGTTTTATTACCTCAAGGACGATAATCTCAGTATTATTACCCCAAGGATTATAATCGCAGTATTATTTCCTCAAGGATGGTAATCTCTGTATGATTACCCCAAGGATGGTAATCTCTGTATTACCCCAAGGATGATAATCTTAGTATTATTACCTCAAGGATGGTAATCTCTGTATTACCCAAGGATGATAATCTCTTTATTATTACCTCAAGGATAGTAATCTCAGCATTATTTCATCAAGGATGGTAATCACAATATTATTATGTCAAGGATGCTAATCTCAGTGTTATTACCTCAAGGATGATAATCTCAGTATTGTTACCTCAAGGATGATAGTCTCAGTATTATTACCGCAAGGACGATAATCTCAGTATTACTATCCCAAGAACAATAATCTCAGTATTATTACCTCAAGGACGATAATCTCAGTATTATTACCTCAAGGATGGTAATCACTGTATTATTACCTCAAGGATGATAATCCCAATATTATTACCTCAAGGACGATAATCTCAGTATTATTACCCGATGGGTGATAATCTTAGTATTATTACCTCAAGGATGATAATCTCTGCATTATTACCCCAAGGAAGATTATCTCTGTATTATTACCTCAAGGATGGTAATCTCAGTATTATTACCCCAAGGATGATAATCTCTGTACTATTACCACAAGGATAGTAATCTCAGCATTATTTCATCAATGATGGTAATCTCAACATTATTACGCCAAGGATGATAATCTCAGTGTTATTACCTCAAGGATGATAATCTCAGTATTATTAGCTCAAGGATGATAGTCTCGGTATTAGACCGCAAGGACGATAATCTCAGTATTATTACCTCAAGGATGGTAATCTCTGTATTATTACCCCAAGGATGATAATCTCTGTATTATTACCTCAATGATAGTAATCTCAGCATTATTACATAAAGGTAGTAATCTCAACATTATTACGTCAAAGATCATAATCTCAGTGTTATTACCTCAAGAATGCTAATCTCAGTATTATTACCTCAAGGATGATAGTCTCAGTATTATCTTCTCAAGGACGATAATCTCAGTATTATTACTACAAGGATGATAATCTCAGTATTATTACATCAAGGATGGTAATCTCTGTATTATTACCCCAAGGATGATAATCTTAGTATTATTACCTCAAGGATGGTAATCTCTGTACTATTACCCCAAAGATGATAATATTAGTACTATTACCTCAAGGATGGTAATCTCAGCATTATTACATCAAGGATCGTAATCTCAGCATTATTACCCCAAGGATGGTAATCTCAACATTATTACGTCAATGGTGATAATATCAGTGCTATTACCTCAAGAATGATAATCTCAGAATTATTACCTCAACGATGTTAGTCTAAGTATTATTACCTCAAGGACGATAATCTCAGTATTATTACCCGATGGGTGATAATCTTAGTATTATTACCTCAAGGATGATAATCTCTGCATTATTACCCCAAGGAAGATTATCTCTGTATTATTACCTCAAGGATGGTAATCTCAGTATTATTACCCCAAGGATGATAATCTCTGTATTATTACCACAAGGATAGTAATCTCAGCATTATTTCATCAATGATGGTAATCTCAACATTATTACGCCAAGGATGATAATCTCAGTGTTATTACCTCAAGGATGATAATCTCAGTATTATTAGTTCAAGGATGATAGTCTCGGTATTAGACCGCAAGGACGATAATCTCAGTATTATTACCTCAAGGATGGTAATCTCTATTATTACCCCAAGGATGATAATCTCTGTATTATTACCTCAATGATAGTAATCTCAGCATTATTACATAAAGGTAGTAATCTCAACATTATTACGTCAAAGATCATAATCTCAGTGTTATTACCTCAAGAATGCTAATCTCAGTATTATTACCTCAAGGATGATAGTCTCAGTATTATCTTCTCAAGGACGATAATCTCAGTATTATTACTACAAGGATGATAGTCACAGTATTATTACCACAAGGATGGTAATCTCTTTATTATTACCCCAAGTATGATAATCTTAGTACTGTTACCTCAAGGATGGTAATTTCTGTACTATTACACCAAGGATGGTAATCTCTGTATTATTACCCCCAAGGATGATAATCTTAGTATTATTACCTCAAGGATGATAATCTCAGCATTATTACTACAAGGATGATATTATCAGTATTATTACATCAAGGATGGTAATCTCTTTATTATTACCCCAAGGATGATATCTTAGTATTATTACCTCAAGGATGGTAATCTCTGTACTATTACCCCAAAGATGATAATATTAGTACTATTACCTCAAGGATGGTAATCTCAGCATTATTACATCAAGGATCGTAATCTCAGCATTATTACCCCAAGGATGGTAATCTCAACATTATTACGTCAATGGTGATAATATCAGTGCTATTACCTCAAGAATGATAATCTCAGAATTATTACCTCAACGATGATAGTCTAAGTATTATTACCTCAAGGATGATGGTCTCAGTATTATTACCTCAAGGACGATAATGTCAGTATTATTACCCAAAGGATGATAATCTCAGTATTATTACCGCAAGGATGGTAATTTCTGTTTTATTAACCCAAGGATGATAATCTTAGTATTATTACCTCAAGGATGATAATCTCAGTATTTTTACATCAAGGACGGTAACCTCAGTATTATTACTTCAAGGATGATAATCTCAGTATCATTACCTCAAGGATGATAATCTCAGTATTATTACCTCAAGGATGCTAATCTCTGTATTATTACACCAAGGATGATAATTTTAGTAATATTACCTCAATGATGGTAATCTCTGTATTATTACCCCAAGAATGGTAATCTCTGTATTATTACCCCATGGATGATAATCTCAACATTATTATGTCAAGGATGATAATCTCAGTGTTATTATCTCAAGGATACTAATCTCAGTATTATTACCTCAAGGATGATAGTCTCAGTACTATTACCTCAAGGACGATAATCTCAGTATTATTACCCCAAGGCTGATAATCTCAGTATTATTACCTCAAGGATGGTAATCTCTGCATTATTACCCCAAAGTTGATAATCTTAATACTATTATCTCAAGGATGGTAATTTCAGCATTATTACCTCAAGGATGGTAATCTCAACTTTATTACGTCAAGGATGATAATCTCAGTGTTATTACCTCAACTATGATGATCTCAGAATTATTACCTCAAGGATGGTAGTCTCAGTATTATTACCCCAAGGATGATAATCTCAGTATTATTACCTCAAGGACGATAATCTCAGTACTATTACTTCAAGGATGGAAATCTCAATATTATTACCCCAAAGATGATAATCTTAGTATTATTACCTCCAAGATGGTAATATCTGTATTATTACCCCAAGGATGATAATCTTAGTATTATTACCGAAATGATGATAGTCTCAGTATTATTACCTCAGGACGATAATATCAATATTATTACCTCAAGGACGATAATCTCAGTAATTATTACCCAAGGATTATAATCTCAGTATTATTACCTCAAGGATGGTAATCTCTGTATTATTACCTCAAGGATGGTAATCTATGTATTATTACCCCAAGTATGATAATCTTAGTACTGTTACCTCAAGGATGGTAATTTCTGTACTATTACACCAAGGATGGTAATCTCTGTATTATTACCCTAAGGATGATAATCTTAGTATTATTACCTCAAGGATGATAATCTCAGCATTTACTACAAGGATGTATTTATCAGATTATTACCACAGGATGGTAATCTCTTTATTATTACCCCAAGGATGATAATCTTAGTATTATTACCCACAAGGATGGTAATCTCTTTATTATTACCCCAAGGATGATAATCTTAGTATTATTACCTCAAGATCGGTAATTTCTGTACTATTACCCCAAGGATGATAATATTAGTATATTACCTCATGGCCGATAATACAATATTATTACCTCAAGGTCGATAATCTCAGTATTATTACCCCAAGGATTATAATCTCAGATTATTACCTCAAGGATGTAATCTCTGTATTATTCCCTCAAGGATGGTAATCTATGTATTATTACCAAAGTATGATAATCTTAGTACTGTTACCTCAAGGATGGTAATTTCTGTACTATTACACCAAGGATGGTAATCTCTGTATTATTACCTCAAGGATGATAATCTTAGTATTATTACCTCAAGGATGATAATCTCAGCATTATTACTACAAGGATGATATTATCAGTATTATTACCACAAGGATGGTAATCTCTTTATTATTACCGCAAGGATGATAATCTTAGTATTATTACCTCAAGGATGGTAATCTCTGTACTATTACCCCAAGGATGATAATATTAGTACTATTACCTCAAGGATGGTAATCTCAGCATTATTACATCAAGGATCGTAATCTCAGCATTATTACCCCAAGGATGATAATCTCAACATTATTACGTCAATGATGATAATATCAGTGCCATTACCTCAAGAATGATAATCTCAGAATTATTACCTCAACGATGTTAGTCTAAGTATTATTACCTCAAGGATGATGGTCTCAGTATTATTACCTCAAGGACGATAATCTCAGTATTATTACCCAAAGGATGATAATCTCAGTATTATTACCGCAAGGATGGTAATTTCTGTTTTATTAACCCAAGGATGATAATCTTAGTATTATTACCTCAAGGATGATAATCTCAGTATTTTTACCTCAAGGACGGTAACCTCAGTATTATTAACCCAAGGACGATAATCTCAGTATCATTACCTCAAGGATGATAATCTCAGTATTATTACCTCAAGGATGCTAATCTCTGTATTATTACTCCAAGGATGATAATTTTAGTAATATTACCTCAATGATGGTAATCTCCGTATTATTACCCCAGGATGGTAATCTCTGTACTTTTACCCCATTGATGATAATCTCAACATTATTATGTCAAGGATGATAATCTCAGTGTTATTACCTCAAGGATACTAATCTCAGTATTGTTACCTCAAGGATGATAGTCTCAGTACTATTACCTCAAGGACGATAATCTCAGGATTATTACCCCAAGGCTGATAATCTAAGTATTATTACCTCAAGGATGGTAATCTCTGCATTATTACCCCTAAAATGATAATCTTAATACTATTATCACAAGGATGGTAATTTCAGCATTATTACCTCAAGGATGGTAATCTCAACTTTATTACGTCAAGGATGATAATCTCTGTATTATTACCTCAAGGATGGTAATCTATGTATTATTACCACAAGTATGATAATCTTAGTACTGTTACCTCAAGGATGGTAATTTCTGTACTATTACACCAAGGATGGTAATCTCTGTATTATTACCCCAAGGATGATAATCTTAGTATTATTACCTCAAGGATGATAATCTCTGCATTATTACTACAAGGATGATATTATCAGTATTATTACCACAAGGATGGTAATCTCTTTATTAGTACCCCAAGGATGATAATCTTAGTATTATTACCTCAAGGATGGTAATCTCTGTACTATTACCCCAAAGATGATAATATTAGTACTATTACCCAAAGGATGGTAATCTCAGCATTATTACATCAAGGATCGTAATCTCAGCATTATTACCCCAAGGATGGTAATCTCAACATTATTACGTCAATGATGATAATATCAGTGCCATTACCTCAAGAATGATAATCTCAGAATTATTACCTCAACGATGTTAATCTAAGTATTATTACCTCAAGGATGATGGTCTCAGTATTATTACCTCAAGGACGATAACCTCAGTATTATTACCCAAAGGATGATAATCTCAGTATTATTACCGCAAGGATGGTAATTTCTGTTTTATTAACCCAAGGATGATAATCTTAGTATTATTACCTCAAGGATGATAATCTCAGTATTGTTACCTCAAGGACGGTAACCTCAGTATTATTACTTCAAGGACGATAATCTCAGTATCATTACCTCAAGGATGATAATCTCAGTATTATTACCTCAAGGATGCTAATCTCTGTATTATTACTCCAAGGATGATAATTTTAGTAATATTACCTCAATGATGGTAATCTCCGTATTATTACCCCAAGAATGGTAATCTCTGTATTATTACCCCATGGATGATAATCTCAACATTATTATGTCAAGGATGATAATCTCAGTGTTATTACCTCAAGGATACTAATCTCAGTATTATTACCTCAAGGATGATAGTCTCAGTACTATTACCTCAAGGACGATAATCTCAGTATTATTACCCCAAGGCTGATAATCGCAGTATTATTACCTCAAGGATGGTAATCTCTGCATTATTACCCCAAAGATGATAATCATAATACTATTATCTCAAGGATGATAATTTCAGCATTATTACCTCAAGGATGGTAATCTCTGCATTATTACCCCAAGATGATAATCTTAATACTATTATCTCAAGGATGATAATTTCAGCATTATTACCTCAAGGATGGTAATCTCAACTTTATTACGTCAAGGATGATAATCTCAGTGTTATTACCTCAAGTATGATGATCTCAGTATTGTTACCTCAAGGATGATAGTCTCAGTACTATTACCTCAAGACGATAATCTCAGGATTATTACCCCAAGGCTGATAATCTAAGTATTATTACCTCAAGGATGGTAATCTCTGCATTATTACCCCTAAAATGATAATCTTAATACTATTATCACAAGGATGGTAATTTCAGCATTATTACCTCAGGATGGTAATCTCAACTTTATTACGTCAAGGATGATAATCTCTGTATTATTACCTCAAGGATGGTAATCTATGTATTATTACCACAAGTATGATAATCTTAGTACTGTTACCTCAAGGATGGTAATTTCTGTACTATTACACCAAGGATGGTAATCTCTGTATTATTACCCCAAGGATGATAATCTTAGTATTATTACCTCAAGGATGATAATCTCTGCATTATTACTACAAGGATGATATTATCAGTATTATTACCACAAGGATGGTAATCTCTTTATTAGTACCCCAAGGATGATAATCTTAGTATTATTACCTCAAGGATGGTAATCTCTGTACTATTACCCCAAAGATGATAATATTAGTACTATTACCTCAAGGATGGTAATCTCAGCATTATTACATCAAGGATCGTAATCTCAGCATTATTACCCCAAGGATGGTAATCTCAACATTATTACGTCAATGATGATAATATCAGTGCCATTACCTCAAGAATGATAATCTCAGAATTATTACCTCAACGATGTTAGTCTAAGTATTATTACCTCAAGGATGATGGTCTCAGTATTATTACCTCAAGGACGATAACCTCAGTATTATTACCCAAAGGATGATAATCTCAGTATTATTACCACAAGGATGGTAATTTCTGTTTTATTAACCCAAGGATGATAATCTTAGTATTATTACCTCAAGGATGATAATCTCAGTATTGTTACCTCAAGGACGGTAACCTCAGTATTATTACTTCAAGGACGATAATCTCAGTATCATTACCTCAAGGATGATAATCTCAGTATTATTACCTCAAGGATGCTAATCTCTGTATTATTACTCCAAGGATGATAATTTTAGTAATATTACCTCAATGATGGTAATCTCCGTATTATTACCCCAAGAATGGTAATCTCTGTATTATTACCCCATGGATGATAATCTCAACATTATTATGTCAAGGATGATAATCTCAGTGTTATTACCTCAAGGATACTAATCTCAGTATTATTACCTCAAGGAAGATAGTCTCAGTACTATTACCTCAAGGACGATAATCTCAGTATTATTACCCCAAGGCTGATAATCGCAGTATTATTACCTCAAGGATGGTAATCTCTGCATTATTACCCCAAAGATGATAATCATAATACTATTATCTCAAGGATGATAATTTCAGCATTATTACCTCAAGGATGGTAATCTCTGCATTATTACCCCAAAGATGATAATCTTAATACTATTATCTCAAGGATGATAATTTCAGCATTATTACCTCAAGGATGGTAATCTCAACTTTATTACGTCAAGGATGATAATCTCAGTGTTATTACCTCAAGTATGATGATCTCAGTATTGTTACCTCAAGGATGATAGTCTCAGTACTATTACCTCAAGGACGATAATCTCAGGATTATTACCCCAAGGCTGATAATCTAAGTATTATTACCTCAAGGATGGTAATCTCTGCATTATTACCCCTAAAAATGATAATCTTAATACTATTATCACAAGGATGGTAATTTCAGCATTATTACCTCAAGGATGGTAATCTCAACTTTATTACGTCAAGGATGATAATCTCTGTATTATTACCTCAAGGATGGTAATCTATGTATTATTACCACAAGTATGATAATCTTAGTACTGTTACCTCAAGGATGGTAATTTCTGTACTATTACCCAAGGATGGTAATCTCTGTATTATTACCCCAAGGATGATAATCTTAGTATTATTACCTCAAGGATGATAATCTCTGCATTATTACTACAAGGATGATATTATCAGTATTATTACCACAAGGATGGTAATCTCTTTATTAGTACCCCAAGGATGATAATCTTAGTATTATTACCTCAAGGATGGTAATCTCTGTACTATTACCCCAAGGATGATAATATTAGTACTATTACCTCAAGGATGGTAATCTCAGCATTATTACATCAAGGATCGTAATCTCAGCATTATTACCCCAAGGATGATAATCTCAACATTATTACGTCAATGATGATAATATCAGTGCCATTACCTCAGAATGATAATCTCAGAATTATTACCTCAACGATGTTAGTCTAAGTATTATTACCTCAAGGATGATGGTCTCAGTATTATTACCTCAAGGACGATAATCTCAGTATTATTACCCAAAGGATGATAATCTCAGTATTATTACCGCAAGGATGGTAATTTCTGTTTTATTAACCCAAGGATGATAATCTTAGTATTATTACCTCAAGGATGATAATCTCAGTATTTTTACCTCAAGGCCGGTAACCTCAGTATTATTAACCCAAGGACGATAATCTCAGTATCATTACCTCAAGGATGATAATCTCAGTATTATTACCTCAAGGATGCTAATCTCTGTATTATTACTCCAAGGATGATAATTTAGTAATATTACCTCAATGATGGTAATCTCCGTATTATTACCCCAGGAATGGTAATCTCTGTACTTTTAACCCCATTGATGATAATCTCAACATTATTATGTCAAGGATGATAATCTCAGTGTTATTACCTCAAGGATACTAATCTCAGTATTGTTACCTCAAGGATGATAGTCTCAGTACTATTACCTCAAGGACGATAATCTCAGGATTATTACCCCAAGGCTGATAATCTAAGTATTATTACCTCAAGGATGGTAATCTCTGCATTATTACCCCTAAAATGATAATCTTAATACTATTATCACAAGGATGGTAATTTCAGCATTATTACCTCAAGGATGGTAATCTCAACTTTATTACGTCAAGGATGATAATCTCTGTATTATTACCTCAAGGATGGTAATCTATGTATTATTACCACAAGTATGATAATCTTAGTACTGTTACCTCAAGGATGGTAATTTCTGTACTATTACACCAAGGATGGTAATCTCTGTATTATTACCCCAAGGATGGTAATCTCTGTACTATTACACCAAGGATGGTAATCTCTGTATTATTACTACAAGGATGATATTATCAGTATTATTACCACAAGGATGGTAATCTCTTTATTAGTACCCCAAGGATGATAATCTTAGTATTATTACCTCAAGGATGGTAATCTCTGTACTATTACCCCAAAGATGATAATATTAGTACTATTACCCAAAGGATGGTAATCTCAGCATTATTACATCAAGGATCGTAATCTCAGCATTATTACCCCAAGGATGGTAATCTCAACATTATTACGTCAATGATGATAATATCAGTGCCATTACCTCAAGAATGATAATCTCAGAATTATTACCTCAACGATGTTAATCTAAGTATTATTACCTCAAGGATGATGGTCTCAGTATTATTACCTCAAGGACGATAACCTCAGTATTATTACCCAAAGGATGATAATCTCAGTATTATTACCACAAGGATGGTAATTTCTGTTTTATTAACCCAAGGATGATAATCTTAGTATTATTACCTCAAGGATGATAATCTCAGTATTGTTACCTCAAGGACGGTAACCTCAGTATTATTACTTCAAGGACGATAATCTCAGTATCATTACCTCAAGGATGATAATCTCAGTATTATTACCTCAAGGATGCTAATCTCTGTATTATTACTCCAAGGATGATAATTTTAGTAATATTACCTCAATGATGGTAATCTCCGTATTATTACCCCAAGAATGGGTAATCTCTGTATTATTACCCCATGGATGATAATCTCAACATTATTATGTCAAGGATGATAATCTCAGTGTTATTACCTCAAGGATACTAATCTCAGTATTATTACCTCAGGATGATAGTCCTCAGTACTATTACCTCAAGGACGATAATCTCAGTATTATTACCCCAAGGCTGATAATCGCAGTATTATTACCTCAAGGATGGTAATCTCTGCATTATTACCCCAAAGATGATAATCATAATACTATTATCTCAAGGATGATAATTTCAGCATTATTACCTCAAGGATGGTAATCTCTGCATTATTACCCCAAAGATGATAATCTTAATACTATTATCTCAAGGATGATAATTTCAGCATTATTACCTCAAGGATGGTAATCTCAACTTTATTACGTCAAGGATGATAATCTCAGTGTTATTACCTCAAGTATGATGATCTCAGTATTGTTACCTCAAGGATGATAGTCTCAGTACTATTACCTCAAGGACGATAATCTCAGGATTATTACCCCAAGGCTGATAATCTAAGTATTATTACCTCAAGGATGGTAATCTCTGCATTATTACCCCTAAAATGATAATCTTAATACTATTATCACAAGGATGGTAATTTCAGCATTATTACCTCAAGGATGGTAATCTCAACTTTATTACGTCAAGGATGATAATCTCTGTATTATTACCTCAAGGATGGTAATCTATGTATTATTACCACAAGTATGATAATCTTAGTACTGTTACCTCAAGGATGGTAATTTCTGTACTATTACACCAAGGATGGTAATCTCTGTATTATTACCCCAAGGATGATAATCTTAGTATTATTACCTCAAGGATGATAATCTCTGCATTATTACTACAAGGATGATATTATCAGTATTATTACCACAAGGATGGTAATCTCTTTATTAGTACCCCAAGGATGATAATCTTAGTATTATTACCTCAAGGATGGTAATCTCTGTACTATTACCCCAAAGATGATAATATTAGTACTATTACCTCAAGGATGGTAATCTCAGCATTATTACATCAAGGATCGTAATCTCAGCATTATTACCCCAAGGATGGTAATCTCAACATTATTACGTCAATGATGATAATATCAGTGCCATTACCTCAAGAATGATAATCTCAGAATTATTACCTCAACGATGTTAGTCTAAGTATTATTACCTCAAGGATGATGGTCTCAGTATTATTACCTCAAGGACGATAACCTCAGTATTATTACCCAAAGGATGATAATCTCAGTATTATTACCACAAGGATGGTAATTTCTGTTTTATTAACCCAAGGATGATAATCTTAGTATTATTACCTCAAGGATGATAATCTCAGTATTGTTACCTCAAGGACGGTAACCTCAGTATTATTACTTCAAGGACGATAATCTCAGTATCATTACCTCAAGGATGATAATCTCAGTATTATTACCTCAAGGATGCTAATCTCTGTATTATTACTCCAAGGATGATAATTTTAGTAATATTACCTCAATGATGGTAATCTCCGTATTATTACCCCAAGAATGGTAATCTCTGTATTATTACCCCATGGATGATAATCTCAACATTATTATGTCAAGGATGATAATCTCAGTGTTATTACCTCAAGGATACTAATCTCAGTATTATTACCTCAAGGATGATAGTCTCAGTACTATTACCTCAAGGACGATAATCTCAGTATTATTACCCAAGGCTGATAATCGCAGTATTATTACCTCAAGGATGGTAATCTCTGCATTATTACCCCAAAGATGATAATCATAATACTATTATCTCAAGGATGATAATTTCAGCATTATTACCTCAAGGATGGTAATCTCTGCATTATTACCCCAAAGATGATAATCTTAATACTATTATCTCAGGATGATAATTTCAGCATTATTACCTCAAGGATGGTAATCTCAACTTTATTACGTCAAGGATGATAATCTCAGTGTTATTACCTCAAGTATGATGATCTCAGTATTATTACCTCAAGGATGGTAGTCTCAGTATTGTTACCCCAAGGATGATAATCTCAGTATTATTATCTCAAGGACGATAATCTCAGTAATATTAATTCAAGGATGGTAATCTCAATATTATTACCCCAAAGATGATAATCTTAGTATTATTACCTCAAAGATGGTAATATCTGTATTATTACCCCAAGGATGATAATCTTAGTATTATTACCGAAATGATGATAGTCTCAGTATTATTACCTCAAGGACGATAATCTCAATATTATTACCTCAAGGACGATAATCTCAGTATTATTACCCCAAGGATTATAATCTCAGTATTATTACCTCAAGGATGGTAATCTCTGTATTATTACCCCAAGGATGATAATCTTAGTATTATTACCTCAAGGATGGTAATCTCTGTATTACCCAAGGATGATGATCTCTGTATTATTACCTCAAGGATAGTAATCTCAGCATTATTTCATCAAGGATGGTAATCACAACATTATTACGTCAAGGATGTTAATCCAGTGTTATTACCTCAAGGATGATAATCTCAGTATTATTACCTCAAGGATGATAGTCTCAGTATTATTACCGCAAGGACGATAATCTCAGTATTATTACCTCAAGGATGGTAATCTCTGTATTATTACCCCAAGGATGGTAATCTCTGTATTATTACCTCAAAAATGATAATCTTAGCATTATTACCTCAATGATGATAATCTCTGCATTATTACCCCAAGGATGATAATCTCTGTATTATTACCTCAAGGATAGTAATATCAGCATTATTACATCAAGGATAGTAATCTCAACATTATTACATCAAAGATCATAATCTCAGTGTTATTACCTCAAGAATGCTAATCTCAGTATTATTACCTCAAGGATGATAGTCTCAGTATTATCTTCTCAAGGACGATAATCTCAGTATTATTACTACAAGGATGATAATCTCAGTTTTATTACCTCAAGGACGATAATCTCAGTATTATTACCCCAAGGATTATAATCGCAGTATTATTTCCTCAAGGATGGTAATCTCTGTATGATTACCCCAAGGATGGTAATCTCTGTATTACCCCAAGGATGATAATCTTAGTATTATTACCTCAAGGATGGTAATCTCTGTATTACCCAAGGATGATAATCTCTTTATTATTACCTCAAGGATAGTAATCTCAGCATTATTTCATCAAGGATGGTAATCACAATATTATTATGTCAAGGATGCTAATCTCAGTGTTATTACCTCAAGGATGATAATCTCAGTATTGTTACCTCAAGGATGATAGTCTCAGTATTATTACCGCAAGGACGATAATCTCAGTATTACTATCCCAAGAACAATAATCTCAGTATTATTACCTCAAGGACGATAATCTCAGTATTATTACCTCAAGGATGGTAATCACTGTATTATTACCTCAAGGATGATAATCCCAATATTATTACCTCAAGGACGATAATCTCAGTATTATTACCCGATGGGTGATAATCTTAGTATTATTACCTCAAGGATGATAATCTCTGCATTATTACCCCAAGGAAGATTATCTCTGTATTATTACCTCAAGGATGGTAATCTCAGTATTATTACCCCAAGGATGATAATCTCTGTACTATTACCACAAGGATAGTAATCTCAGCATTATTTCATCAATGATGGTAATCTCAACATTATTACGCCAAGGATGATAATCTCAGTGTTATTACCTCAAGGATGATAATCTCAGTATTATTAGCTCAAGGATGATAGTCTCGGTATTAGACCGCAAGGACGATAATCTCAGTATTATTACCTCAAGGATGGTAATCTCTGTATTATTACCCCAAGGATGATAATCTCTGTATTATTACCTCAATGATAGTAATCTCAGCATTATTACATAAAGGTAGTAATCTCAACATTATTACGTCAAAGATCATAATCTCAGTGTTATTACCTCAAGAATGCTAATCTCAGTATTATTACCTCAAGGATGATAGTCTCAGTATTATCTTCTCAAGGACGATAATCTCAGTATTATTACTACAAGGATGATAATCTCAGTATTATTACATCAAGGATGGTAATCTCTGTATTATTACCCCAAGGATGATAATCTTAGTATTATTACCTCAAGGATGGTAATCTCTGTACTATTACCCCAAAGATGATAATATTAGTACTATTACCTCAAGGATGGTAATCTCAGCATTATTACATCAAGGATCGTAATCTCAGCATTATTACCCCAAGGATGGTAATCTCAACATTATTACGTCAATGGTGATAATATCAGTGCTATTACCTCAAGAATGATAATCTCAGAATTATTACCTCAACGATGTTAGTCTAAGTATTATTACCTCAAGGACGATAATCTCAGTATTATTACCCGATGGGTGATAATCTTAGTATTATTACCTCAAGGATGATAATCTCTGCATTATTACCCCAAGGAAGATTATCTCTGTATTATTACCTCAAGGATGGTAATCTCAGTATTATTACCCCAAGGATGATAATCTCTGTATTATTACCACAAGGATAGTAATCTCAGCATTATTTCATCAATGATGGTAATCTCAACATTATTACGCCAAGGATGATAATCTCAGTGTTATTACCTCAAGGATGATAATCTCAGTATTATTAGTTCAAGGATGATAGTCTCGGTATTAGACCGCAAGGACGATAATCTCAGTATTATTACCTCAAGGATGGTAATCTCTATTATTACCCCAAGGATGATAATCTCTGTATTATTACCTCAATGATAGTAATCTCAGCATTATTACATAAAGGTAGTAATCTCAACATTATTACGTCAAAGATCATAATCTCAGTGTTATTACCTCAAGAATGCTAATCTCAGTATTATTACCTCAAGGATGATAGTCTCAGTATTATCTTCTCAAGGACGATAATCTCAGTATTATTACTACAAGGATGATAGTCACAGTATTATTACCACAAGGATGGTAATCTCTTTATTATTACCCCAAGTATGATAATCTTAGTACTGTTACCTCAAGGATGGTAATTTCTGTACTATTACACCAAGGATGGTAATCTCTGTATTATTACCCCAAGGATGATAATCTTAGTATTATTACCTCAAGGATGATAATCTCAGCATTATTACTACAAGGATGATATTATCAGTATTATTACATCAAGGATGGTAATCTCTTTATTATTACCCCAAGGATGATAATCTTAGTATTATTACCTCAAGGATGGTAATCTCTGTACTATTACCCCAAAGATGATAATATTAGTACTATTACCTCAAGGATGGTAATCTCAGCATTATTACATCAAGGATCGTAATCTCAGCATTATTACCCCAAGGATGGTAATCTCAACATTATTACGTCAATGGTGATAATATCAGTGCTATTACCTCAAGAATGATAATCTCAGAATTATTACCTCAACGATGATAGTCTAAGTATTATTACCTCAAGGATGATGGTCTCAGTATTATTACCTCAAGGACGATAATGTCAGTATTATTACCCAAAGGATGATAATCTCAGTATTATTACCGCAAGGATGGTAATTTCTGTTTTATTAACCCAAGGATGATAATCTTAGTATTATTACCTCAAGGATGATAATCTCAGTATTTTTACATCAAGGACGGTAACCTCAGTATTATTACTTCAAGGATGATAATCTCAGTATCATTACCTCAAGGATGATAATCTCAGTATTATTACCTCAAGGATGCTAATCTCTGTATTATTACACCAAGGATGATAATTTTAGTAATATTACCTCAATGATGGTAATCTCTGTATTATTACCCCAAGAATGGTAATCTCTGTATTATTACCCATGGATGATAATCTCAACATTATTATGTCAAGGATGATAATCTCAGTGTTATTATCTCAAGGATACTAATCTCAGTATTATTACCTCAAGGATGATAGTCTCAGTACTATTACCTCAAGGACGATAATCTCAGTATTATTACCCCAAGGCTGATAATCTCAGTATTATTACCTCAAGGATGGTAATCTCTGCATTATTACCCCAAAGATGATAATCTTAATACTATTATCTCAAGGATGGTAATTTCAGCATTATTACCTCAAGGATGGTAATCTCAACTTTATTACGTCAAGGATGATAATCTCAGTGTTATTACCTCAAGTATGATGATCTCAGAATTATTACCTCAAGGATGGTAGTCTCAGTATTATTACCCCAAGGATGATAATCTCAGTATTATTACCTCAAGGACGATAATCTCAGTACTATTACTTCAAGGATGGAAATCTCAATATTATTACCCCAAAGATGATAATCTTAGTATTATTACCTCAAAGATGGTAATATCTGTATTATTACCCCAAGGATGATAATCTTAGTATTATTACCGAAATGATGATAGTCTCAGTATTATTACCTCAAGGACGATAATATCAATATTATTACCTCAAGGATGATAATCTCAGTATTATTACCCCAAGGATTATAATCTCAGTATTATTACCTCAAGGATGGTAATCTCTGTATTATTACCTCAAGGATGGTAATCTATGTATTATTACCCCAAGTATGATAATCTTAGTACTGTTACCTCAAGGATGGTAATTTCTGTACTATTACACCAAGGATGGTAATCTCTGTATTATTACCGCAAGGATGGTAATTTCTGTTTTATTAACCCAAGGATGATAATCTTAGTATTATTACCTCAAGGATGATAATCTCAGTATTGTTACCTCAAGGACGGTAACCTCAGTATTATTACTTCAAGGATGATAATCTCAGTATCATTACCTCAAGGATGATAATCTCAGTATTATTACCTCAAGGATGCTAATCTCTGTATTATTACACCAAGGATGATAATTTTAGTAATATTACCTCAATGATGGTAATCTCCGTATTATTACCCCAAGAATGGTAATCTCTGTACTTTTACCCCATGGATGATAATCTCAACATTATTATGTCAAGGATGATAATCTCAGTGTTATTACCTCAAGGATACTAATCTCAGTATTATTACCTCAAGGATGATAGTCTCAGTACTATTACCTCAAGGACGATAATCTCAGGATTATTACCCCAAGGCTGATAATCTAAGTATTATTACCTCAAGGATGGTAATCTCTGCATTATTACCCCAAAGATGATAATCTTAATACTATTATCACAAGGATGGTAATTTCAGCATTATTACCTCAAGGATGGTAATCTCAACTTTATTACGTCAAGGATGATAATCTCTGTATTATTTCCTCAAGGATGGTAATCTATGTATTATTACCCCAAGTATGATAATCTTAGTACTGTTACCTCAAGGATGGTAATTTCTGTACTATTACACCAAGGATGGTAATCTCTGTATTATTACCCCAAGGATGATAATCTTAGTATTATTACCTCAAGGATGATAATCTCTGCATTATTACTACAAGGATGATATTATCAGTATTATTACCACAAGGATGGTAATCTCTTTATTATTACCCCAAGGATGATAATCTTAGTATTATTACCTCAAGGATGGTAATCTCTGTACTATTACCCCAAAGATGATAATATTAGTACTATTACCTCAAGGATGGTAATCTCAGCATTATTACATCAAGGATCATAATCTCAGCATTATTACCCCAAGGATGGTAATCTCAACATTATTACGTCAATGATGATAATATCAGTGCCATTACCTCAAGAATGATAATCTCAGAATTATTACCTCAACGATGTTAGTCTAAGTATTATTACCTCAAGGATGATGGTCTCAGTATTATTACCTCAAGGACGATAACCTCAGTATTATTACCCAAAGGATGATAATCTCAGTATTATTACCGCAAGGATGGTAATTTCTGTTTTATTAACCCAAGGATGATAATCTTAGTATTATTACCTCAAGGATGATAATCTCAGTATTGTTACCTCAAGGACGGTAACCTCAGTATTATTACTTCAAGGACGATAATCTCAGTATCATTACCTCAAGGATGATAATCTCAGTATTATTACCTCAAGGATGCTAATCTCTGTATTATTACTCCAAGGATGATAATTTTAGTAATATTACCTCAATGATGGTAATCTCTGTATTATTACCCCAAGATGGTAATCTCTGTATTATTACCCCATGGATGATAATCTCAACATTATTATGTCAAGGATGATAATCTCAGTGTTATTATCTCAAGGATACTAATCTCAGTATTATTACCTCAAGGATGATAGTCTCAGTACTATTACCTCAAGGACGATAATCTCAGTATTATTACCCCAAGGCTGATAATCTCAGTATTATTACCTCAAGGATGGTAATCTCTGCATTATTACCCCAAAGTTGATAATCTTAATACTATTATCTCAAGGATGGTAATTTCAGCATTATTACCTCAAGGATGGTAATCTCAACTTTATTACGTCAAGGATGATAATCTCAGTGTTATTACCTCAACTATGATGATCTCAGAATTATTACCTCAAGGATGGTAGTCTCAGTATTATTACCCCAAGGATGATAATCTCAGTATTATTACCTCAAGGACGATAATCTCAGTACTATTACTTCAAGGATGGAAATCTCAATATTATTACCCCAAAGATGATAATCTTAGTATTATTACCTCAAAGATGGTAATATCTGTATTATTACCCCAAGGATGATAATCTTAGTATTATTACCGAAATGATGATAGTCTCAGTATTATTACCTCAAGGACGATAATATCAATATTATTACCTCAAGGACGATAATCTCAGTATTATTACCCCAAGGATTATAATCTCAGTATTATTACCTCAAGGATGGTAATCTCTGTATTATTACCTCAAGGATGGTAATCTATGTATTATTACCCCAAGTATGATAATCTTAGTACTGTTACCTCAAGGATGGTAATTTCTGTACTATTACACCAAGGATGGTAATCTCTGTATTATTACCTCAAGGATGATAATCTTAGTATTATTACCTCAAGGATGATAATCTCAGCATTATTACTACAAGGATGATATTATCAGTATTATTACCACAAGGATGGTAATCTCTTTATTATTACCCCAAGGATGATAATCTCTGTATTATTACCTCAAGGATGGTAATCTATGTATTATTACCACAAGTATGATAATCTTAGTACTGTTACCTCAAGGATGGTAATTTCTGTACTATTACACCAAGGATGGTAATCTCTGTATTATTACCCCAAGGATGATAATCTTAGTATTATTACCTCAAGGATGATAATCTCTGCATTATTACTACAAGGATGATATTATCAGTATTATTACCACAAGGATGGTAATCTCTTTATTAGTACCCCAAGGATGATAATCTTAGTATTATTACCTCAAGGATGGTAATCTCTGTACTATTACCCCAAAGATGATAATATTAGTACTATTACCTCAAGGATGGTAATCTCAGCATTATTACATCAAGGATCGTAATCTCAGCATTATTACCCCAAGGATGGTAATCTCAACATTATTACGTCAATGATGATAATATCAGTGCCATTACCTCAAGAATGATAATCTCAGAATTATTACCTCAACGATGTTAGTCTAAGTATTATTACCTCAAGGATGATCGTCTCAGTATTATTATCTCAAGGACGATAATCTCAGTATTATTACCCAAAGGATGATAATCTCAGTATTATTACCGCAAGGATGGTAATTTCTGTTTTATTAACCCAAGGATGATAATCTTAGTATTATTACCTCAAGGATGATAATCTCAGTATTTTTACCTCAAGGACGGTAACCTCAGTATTATTACCCCAAGGACGATAATCTCAGTATCATTACCTCAAGGATGATAATCTCAGTATTATTACCTCAAGGATGCTAATCTCTGTATTATTACTCCAAGGATGATAATTTTAGTAATATTACCTCAATGATGGTAATCTCCGTATTATTACCCCAAGAATGGTAATCTCTGTACTTTTACCCCATGGATGATAATCTCAACATTATTATGTCAAGGATGATAATCTCAGTGTTATTACCTCAAGGATACTAATCTCAGTATTGTTACCTCAAGGATGATAGTCTCAGTACTATTACCTCAAGGACGATAATCTCAGGATTATTACCCCAAGGCTGATAATCTAAGTATTATTACCTCAAGGATGGTAATCTCTGCATTATTACCCCAAAGATGATAATCTTAATACTATTATCACAAGGATGGTAATTTCAGCATTATTACCTCAAGGATGGTAATCTCGACTTTATTACGTCAAGGATGATAATCTCTGTATTATTACCTCAAGGATGGTAATCTATGTATTATTACCCCAAGTATGATAATCTTAGTACTGTTACCTCAAGGATGGTAATTTCTGTACTATTACACCAAGGATGGTAATCTCTGTATTATTACCCCAAGGATGATAATCTTAGTATTATTACCTCAAGGATGATAATCTCTGCATTATTACTACAAGGATGATATTATCAGTATTATTACCACAAGGATGGTAATCTCTTTATTATTACCCCAAGGATGATAATCTTAGTATTATTACCTCAAGGATGGTAATCTCTGTACTATTACCCCAAAGATGATAATATTAGTACTATTACCTCAAGGATGGTAATCTCAGCATTATTACATCAAGGATCGTAATCTCAGCATTATTACCCCAAGGATGGTAATCTCAACATTATTACGTCAATGATGATAATATCAGTGCCATTACCTCAAGAATGATAATCTCAGAATTATTACCTCAACGATGTTAGTCTAAGTATTATTACCTCAAGGATGATGGTCTCAGTATTATTACCTCAAGGACGATAACCTCAGTATTATTACCCAAAGGATGATAATCTCAGTATTATTACCGCAAGGATGGTAATTTCTGTTTTATTAACCCAAGGATGATAATCTTAGTATTATTACCTCAAGGATGATAATCTCAGTATTTTTACCTCAAGGACGGTAACCTCAGTATTATTACTTCAAGGACGATAATCTCAGTATCATTACCTCAAGGATGATAATCTCAGTATTATTACCTCAAGGATGCTAATCTCTGTATTATTACTCCAAGGATGATAATTTTAGTAATATTACCTCAATGATGGTAATCTCCGTATTATTACCCCAAGAATGGTAATCTCTGTATTATTACCCCATGGATGATAATCTCAACATTATTATGTCAAGGATGATATTCTCAGTGTTATTACCTCAAGGATACTAATCTCAGTATTATTACCTCAAGGATGATAGTCTCAGTACTATTACCTCAAGGACGATAATCTCAGTATTATTACCCCAAGGCTGATAATCGCAGTATTATTACTTCAAGGATGGTAATCTCTGCATTATTACCCCAAAGATGATAATCTTAATACTATTATCTCAAGGATGATAATTTCAGCATTATTACCTCAAGGATGGTAATCTCAACTTTATTACGTCAAGGATGATAATCTCAGTGTTATTACCTCAAGTATGATGATCTCAGTATTATTACCTCAAGGATGGTAGTCTCAGTATTGTTACCCCAAGGATGATAATCTCAGTATTATTATCTCAAGGACGATAATCTCAGTAATATTACTTCAAGGATGGTAATCTCAATATTATTACCCCAAAGATGATAATCTTGGTATTATTACCTCAAAGATGGTAATATCTGTATTATTACCCCAAGGATGATAATCTTAGTATTATTACCGAAATGATGATAGTCTCAGTATTATTACCTCAAGGATGATAATCTCAATATTATTACCTCAAGGACGATAATCTCAGTATTATTACCCCAAGGACTATAATCTCAGTATTATTACCTCAAGGATGGTAATCTCTGTATTATTACCTCAAGGATGGTAATCTATGTATTATTACCCCAAGTATGATAATCTTAGTACTGTTACCTCAAGGATGGTAATTTCTGTATTATTACACCAAGGATGGTAATCTCTGTATTATTACACCAAGGATGATAATCTTAGTATTATTACCTCAAGGATGGTAATCTCTGTATTACCCAAGGATGATGATCTCTGTATTATTACCTCAAGGATAGTAATCTCAGCATTATTTCATCAAGGATGGTAATCACAACATTATTACGTCAAGGATGTTAATCCAGTGTTATTACCTCAAGGATGATAATCTCAGTATTATTACCTCAAGGATGATAGTCTCAGTATTATTACCGCAAGGACGATAATCTCAGTATTATTACCTCAAGGATGGTAATCTCTGTATTATTACCCCAAGGATGGTAATCTCTGTATTATTACCTCAAAAATGATAATCTTAGTATTATTACCTCAATGATGATAATCTCTGCATTATTACCCCAAGGATGATAATCTCTGTATTATTACCTCAAGGATAGTAATATCAGCATTATTACATAAAGGTAGTAATCTCAACATTATTACATCAAAGATCATAATCTCAGTGTTATTACCTCAAGAATGCTAATCTCAGTATTATTACCTCAAGGATGATAGTCTCAGTATTATCTTCTCAAGGATGATAATCTCAGTATTATTACTACAAGGATGATAATCTCAGTTTTATTACCTCAAGGACGATAATCTCAGTATTATTACCCCAAGGATTATAATCGCAGTATTATTTCCTCAAGGATGGTAATCTCTGTATGATTACCCCAAGGATGGTAATCTCTGTATTACCCCAAGGATGATAATCTTAGTATTATTACCTCAAGGATGGTAATCTCTGTATTACCCAAGGATGATAATCTCTTTATTATTACCTCAAGGATAGTAATCTCAGCATTATTTCATCAAGGATGGTAATCACAATATTATTATGTCAAGGATGCTAATCTCAGTGTTATTACCTCAAAGATGATAATCTCAGTATTGTTACCTCAAGGATGATAGTCTCAGTATTATTACCGCAAGGACGATAATCTCAGTATTACTATCCCAAGAACAATAATCTCAGTATTATTACCTCAAGGACGATAATCTCAGTATTATTACCTCAAGGATGGTAATCACTGTATTATTACCTCAAGGATGATAATCCCAATATTATTACCTCAAGGACGATAATCTCAGTATTATTACCCGATGGGTGATAATCTTAGTATTATTACCTCAAGGATGATAATCTCTGCATTATTACCCCAAGGAAGATTATCTCTGTATTATTACCTCAAGGATGGTAATCTCAGTATTATTACCCCCAAGGATGATAATCTCTGTATTATTACCACAAGGATAGTAATCTCAGCATTATTTCATCAATGATGGTAATCTCAACATTATTACGCCAAGGATGATAATCTCAGTGTTATTACCTCAAGGATGATAATCTCAGTATTATTAGCTCAAGGATGATAGTCTCGGTATTAGACCACAAGGACGATAATCTCAGTATTATTACCTCAAGGATGGTAATCTCTGTATTATTACCCCAAGGATGATAATCTCTGTATTATTACCTCAATGATAGTAATCTCAGCATTATTACATAAAGGTAGTAATCTCAACATTATTACGTCAAAGATCATAATCTCAGTGTTATTACCTCAAGAATGCTAATCTCAGTATTATTACCTCAAGGATGATAGTCTCAGTATTATCTTCTCAAGGACGATAATCTCAGTATTATTACTACAAGGATGATAATCTCAGTATTATTACATCAAGGATGGTAATCTCTGTATTATTACCCCAAGGATGATAATCTTAGTATTATTACCTCAAGGATGGTAATCTCTGTACTATTACCCCAAAGATGATAATATTAGTACTATTACCTCAAGGATGGTAATCTCAGCATTATTACATCAAGGATCGTAATCTCAGCATTATTACCCCAAGGATGGTAATCTCAACATTATTACGTCAATGGTGATAATATCAGTGCTATTACCTCAAGAATGATAATCTCAGAATTATTACCTCAACGATGTTAGTCTAAGTATTATTACCTCAAGGATGATGGTCTCAGTATTATTACCTCAAGGACGATAATCTCAGTATTATTACCCAAAGGATGATAATCTCAGTATTATTACCGCAAGGATGGTAATTTCTGTTTTATTAACCCAAGGATGATAATCTTAGTATTATTACCTCAAGGATGATAATCTCAGTATTGTTACCTCAAGGACGGTAACCTCAGTATTATTACTTCAAGGATGATAATCTCAGTATCATTACCTCAAGGATGATAATCTCAGTATTATTACCTCAAGGATGCTAATCTCTGTATTATTACACCAAGGATGATAATTTTAGTAATATTACCTCAATGATGGTAATCTCCGTATTATTACCCCAAGAATGGTAATCTCTGTATTATTACCCCATGGATGATAATCTCAACATTATTATGTCAAGGATGATAATCTCAGTGTTATTATCTCAAGGATACTAATCTCAGTATTATTACCTCAAGGATGATAGTCTCAGTACTATTACCTCAAGGACGATAATCTCAGTATTATTAGCCCAACGCTGATAATCTCAGTATTATTACCTCAAGGATGGTAATCTCTGCATTATTACCCCAGAGATGATAATCTTAATACTATTATCTCAAGGATGGTAATCTCAGCATTATTACCCCAAGGATGGTAATCTCAACATTATTACGTCAATGATGATAATATCAGTGCTATTACCTCAATAATGATAATCTCAGAATTATTACCTCAAGGATGTTAGTCTAAGTATTATTACCTCAAGGATGATGGTCTCAGTATTATTACCTCAAGGACGATAATCTCAGTATTATTACCCAAAGGATGATAATCTCAGTATTATTACCGCAAGGATGGTAATTTCTGTTTTATTAACCCAAGGATGATAATCTTATTATTATTATCTCAAGGATGATAATCTCAGTATTGTTACCTCAAGGACGGTAACCTCAGTATTATTACTTCAAGGACGATAATCTCAGTATCATTACCTCAAGGATGATAATCTCAGTGTTATTACCTCAAGGATACTAATCTCAGTATTATTACCTCAAGGATGATAGTCTCAGTACTATTACCTCAAGGACGATAATCTCAGGATTATTACCCCAAGGCTGATAATCTAAGTATTATTACCTCAAGGATGGTAATCTCTGCATTATTACCCCAAAGATGATAATCTTAATACTATTATCACAAGGATGGTAATTTCAGCATTATTACCTCAAGGATGGTAATCTCAACTTTATTACGTCAAGGATGATAATCTCTGTATTATTACCTCAAGGATGGTAATCTATGTATTATTACCCCAAGTATGATAATCTTAGTACTGTTACCTCAAGGATGGTAATTTCTGTACTATTACACCAAGGATGGTAATCTCTGTATTATTACCCCAAGGATGATAATCTTAGTATTATTACCTCAAGGATGATAATCTCTGCATTATTACTACAAGGATGATATTATCAGTATTATTACCACAAGGATGGTAATCTCTTTATTATTACCCCAAGGATGATAATCTTAGTATTATTACCTCAAGGATGGTAATCTCTGTACTATTACCCCAAAGATGATAATATTAGTACTATTACCTCAAGGATGGTAATCTCAGCATTATTACATCAAGGATCGTAATCTCAGCATTATTACCCCAAGGATGGTAATCTCAACATTATTACGTCAATGATGATAATATCAGTGCCATTACCTCAAGAATGATAATCTCAGAATTATTACCTCAACGATGTTAGTCTAAGTATTATTACCTCAAGGATGATGGTCTCAGTATTATTACCTCAAGGACGATAACCTCAGTATTATTACCCAAAGGATGATAATCTCAGTATTATTACCGCAAGGATGGTAATTTCTGTTTTATTAACCCAAGGATGATAATCTTAGTATTATTACCTCAAGGATGATAATCTCAGTATTGTTACCTCAAGGACGGTAACCTCAGTATTATTACTTCAAGGACGATAATCTCAGTATCATTACCTCAAGGATGCTAATCTCTGTATTATTACTCCAAGGATGATAATTTTAGTAATATTACCTCAATGATGGTAATCTCCGTATTATTACCCCAAGAATGGTAATCTCTGTATTATTACCCCATGGATGATAATCTCAACATTATTATGTCAAGGATGATAATCTCAGTGTTATTACCTCAAGGATACTAATCTCAGTATTATTACCTCAACGATGATAGTCTCAGTACTATTACCTCAAGGACGATAATCTCAGTATTATTACCCCAAGGCTGATAATCGCAGTATTATTACCTCAAGGATGGTAATTTCTGCATTATTACCCCAAAGATGATAATCTTAATACTATTATCTCAAGGATGATAATTTCAGCATTATTACCTCAAGGATGGTAATCTCAACTTTATTACGTCAAGGATGATAATCTCAGTGTTATTACCTCAAGTATGATGATCTCAGTATTATTACCTCAAGGATGGTAGTCTCAGTATTGTTACCCAAAGGATGATAATCTCAGTATTATTATCTCAAGGACGATAATCTCATTAATATTACTTCAAGGATGGTAATCTCAATATTATTACCCCAAAGATGATAATCTTAGTATTATTACCTCAAAGATGGTAATATCTGTATTATTACCCCAAGGATGATAATCTTAGTATTATTACCGAAATGATGATAGTCTCAGTATTATTACCTCAAGGACGATAATCTCAATATTATTACCTCAAGGACGATAATCTCAGTATTATTACCCCAAGGATTATAATCTCAGTATTATTACCTCAAGGATGGTAATCTCTGTATTATTACCTCAAGGATGGTAATCTCTGTATTATTACCCCAAGGATGATAATCTTAGTATTATTACCTCAAGGATGGTAATCTCTGTATTACCCAAGGATGATGATCTCTGTATTATTACCTCAAGGATAGTAATCTCAGCATTATTTCATCAAGGATGGTAATCACAACATTATTACGTCAAGGATGTTAATCCAGTGTTATTACCTCAAGGATGATAATCTCAGTATTATTACCTCAAGGATGATAGTCTCAGTATTATTACCGCAAGGACGATAATCTCAGTATTATTACCTCAAGGATGGTAATCTCTGTATTATTACCCCAAGGATGGTAATCTCTGTATTATTACCTCAAAAATGATAATCTTAGTATTATTACCTCAATGATGATAATCTCTGCATTATTACCCCAAGGATGATAATCTCTGTATTATTACCTCAAGGATAGTAATATCAGCATTATTACATAAAGGTAGTAATCTCAACATTATTACATCAAAGATCATAATCTCAGTGTTATTACCTCAAGAATGCTAATCTCAGTATTATTACCACAAGGATGATAGTCTCAGTATTATCTTCTCAAGGACGATAATCTCAGTATTATTACTACAAGGATGATAATCTCAGTTTTATTACCTCAAGGACGATAATCTCAGTATTATTACCCCAAGGATTATAATCGCAGTATTATTTCCTCAAGGATGGTAATCTCTGTATGATTACCCCAAGGATGGTAATCTCTGTATTACCCCAAGGATGATAATCTTAGTATTATTACCTCAAGGATGGTAATCTCTGTATTACCCAAGGATGATAATCTCTTTATTATTACCTCAAGGATAGTAATCTCAGCATTATTTCATCAAGGATGGTAATCACAATATTATTATGTCAAGGATGCTAATCTCAGTGTTATTACCTCAAGGATGATAATCTCAGTATTGTTACCTCAAGGATGATAGTCTCAGTATTATTGCCACAAGGACGATAATCTCAGTATTACTATCCCAAGAACAATAATCTCAGTATTATTACCTCAAGGACGATAATCTCAGTATTATTACCTCAAGGATGGTAATCACTGTATTATTACCTCAAGGATGATAATCCCAATATTATTACCTCAAGGACGATAATCTCAGTATTATTACCCGATGGGTGATAATCTTAGTATTATTACCTCAAGGATGATAATCTCTGCATTATTACCCCAAGGAAGATTATCTCTGTATTATTACCTCAAGGATGGTAATCTCAGTATTATTACCCCAAGGATGATAATCTCTGTATTATTACCACAAGGATAGTAATCTCAGCATTATTTCATCAATGATGGTAATCTCAACATTATTACGCCAAGGATGATAATCTCAGTGTTATTACCTCAAGGATGATAATCTCAGTATTATTAGCTCAAGGATGATAGTCTCGGTATTAGACCGCAAGGACGATAATCTCAGTATTATTACCTCAAGGATGGTAATCTCTGTATTATTACCCCAAGGATGATAATCTCTGTATTATTACCTCAATGATAGTAATCTCAGCATTATTACATAAAGGTAGTAATCTCAACATTATTACGTCAAAGATCATAATCTCAGTGTTATTACCTCAAGAATGCTAATCTCAGTATTATTACCTCAAGGATGATAGTCTCAGTATTATCTTCTCAAGGACGATAATCTCAGTATTATTACTACAAGGATGATAATCTCAGTATTATTACATCAAGGATGGTAATCTCTGTATTATTACCCCAAGGATGATAATCTTAGTATTATTACCTCAAGGATGGTAATCTCTGTACTATTACCCCAAAGATGATAATATTAGTACTATTACCTCAAGGATGGTAATCTCAGCATTATTACCTCAAGGATGGTAATCTCAGCATTATTACCCCAAGGATGGTAATCTCAACATTATTACGTCAATGGTGATAATATCAGTGCTATTACCTCAAGAATGATAATCTCAGAATTATTACCTCAACGATGTTAGTCTAAGTATTATTACCTCAAGGATGATGGTCTCAGTATTATTACCTCAAGGACGATAATCTCAGTATTATTACCCAAAGGATGATAATCTCAGTATTATTACCGCAAGGATGGTAATTTCTGTTTTATTAACCCAAGGATGATAATCTTAGTATTATTACCTCAAGGATGATAATCTCAGTATTGTTACCTCAAGGACGGTAACCTCAGTATTATTACTTCAAGGATAATAATCTCAGTATCATTACCTCAAGGATGATAATCTCAGTATTATTACCTCAAGGATGCTAATCTCTGTATTATTACACCAAGGATGATAATTTTAGTAATATTACCTCAATGATGGTAATCTCCGTATTATTACCCCAAGAATGGTAATCTCTGTATTATTACCCCATGGATGATAATCTCAACATTAGTATGTCAAGGATGATAATCTCAGTGTTATTATCTCAAGGATACTAATCTCAGTATTATTACCTCAAGGATGATAGTCTCAGTACTATTACCTCAAGGACGATAATCTCAGTATTATTAGCCCAACGCTGATAATCTCAGTATTATTACCTCAAGGATGGTAATCTCTGCATTATTACCCCAAAGATGATAATCTTAATACTATTATCTCAAGGATGGTAATCTCAGCATTATTACCCCAAGGATGGTATCTCAACATTATTACGTCAATGATGATAATATCAGTGCTATTACCTCAATAATGATAATCTCAGAATTATTACCTCAAGGATGTTAGTCTAAGTATTATTACCTCAAGGATGATGGTCTCAGTATTATTACCTCAAGGACGATAATCTCAGTATTATTACCCAAAGGATGATAATCTCAGTATTATTACCGCAAGGATGGTAATTTCTGTTTTATTAACCCAAGGATGATAATCTTATTATTATTATCTCAAGGATGATAATCTCAGTATTGTTACCTCAAGGACGGTAACCTCAGTATTATTACTTCAAGGACGATAATCTCAGTATCATTACCTCAAGGATGATAATCTCAGTATTACTACCTCAAGGATGCTAATCTCTGTATTATTACTCCAAGGATGATAATTTTAGTAATATTACCTCAATGATGGTAATCTCCGTATTATTACCCCAAGTATGGTAATCTCTGTATTATTACCCCATGGATGATAATCTCAACATTATTATGTCAAGGATGATAATCTCAGTGTTATTACCTCAAGGATACTAATCTCAGTATTATTACCTCAGGAATGATAGTCTCAGTACTATTACCTCAAGGACGATAATCTCAGTATTATTACCCCAAGGCTGATAATCTCAGTATTATTACCTCAAGGATGGTAATCTCTGCATTATTACCCCAAAGATGATAATCTTAATACTATTATCTCAAGGATGGTAATTTCAGCATTATTACCTCAAGGATGGTAATCTCAACTTTATTACGTCAAGGATGATAATCTCAGTGTTGTTACCTCAAGTATGATGATCTCAGTATTATTACCTCAAGGATGGTAGTCTCAGTATTGTTACCCCAAGGATGATAATCTCAGTATTATTACCTCAAGGACGATAATCTCAGTACTATTACTTCAAGGATGGTAATCTCAATATTATTACCCCAAAGATGATAATCTTAGTATTATTACCTCAAAGATGGTAATATCTGTATAATTACCCCAAGGATGATAATCTTAGTATTATTACCGAAATGATGATAGTCTCAGTATTATTACCTCAAGGACGATAATCTCAATATTATTACCTCAAGGACGATAATCTCAGTATTATTACCCCAAGGATTATAATCTCAGTATTATTACCTCAAGGATGGTAATCTCTGTATTATTACCTCAAGAATGGTAATCTATGTATTATTACCCCAAGTATGATAATCTTAGTACTGTTACCTCAAGGATGGTAATTTCTGTATTATTACACCAAGGATGGTAATCTCTGTATTATTACCCCAAGGATGATAATCTTAGTATTATTACCTCAAGGATGATAATCTCTGCATTATTACCACAAGGATGATATTATCAGCATTATTACCACAAGGATGGTAATCTCTTTATTATTACCCCAAGGATGATAATCTTAGCATTATTACCTCAAGGATGGTAATCTCTGTATTAGCCAAGGATGATAATCTCTGTATTATTACCTCAAGGATAGTAATCTCAGCATTATTTCATCAAGGATGGTAATCACAACATTATTACGTCAAGCATGTTAATCCAGTGTTATTACCTCAAGGATGATAATCTCAGTATTATTACCTCAAGGTGATAGTCTCAGTATTATTACAGCAAGGACGAGAATATCAGTATTATTACCTCAGGGATGGTAATCTCTGTATTATTACCCCAAGGATGGTAATCTCTGTATCATTACCTCAAGGATAGTAATCTCAGCATTATTACATCAAGGATAGTAATCTCAACATTATTATGTCAAAGATCATAATCTCAGTGTTATTACCTCAAGAATGTTAATCTCAGTATTATTACCTCAAGGATGATAGTCTCAGTATTATCTTCTCAAGGACGATAATCTCAGTATTATTACTACAAGGATGATAATCTCAATTTTATTACTTCAAGGACGATAATCTCAGTATTATTACCCCAAGGATTATAATCGCAGTATTATTTCCTCAAGGATGGTCATCTCTGTATTATTACCTCAAGGATGGTAATCTCTGTATGATTACCCCAAGGATGGTAATCTCTGTATTACCCCAAGGATGATAATCTTAGTATTATTACCTCAAGGATGGTAATCTCTGTATTACCCAAGGATGATAATCTCTTTATTATTACCTCAAGGATAGTAATCTCAGCATTATTTCATCAAGGATGGTAATCACAATATTATAACGTCAAGGATGCTAATCTCAGTGTTATTACCTCAAGGAGGATAATCTCAGTATTGTTACCTCAACGATGATAGTCTCAGTATTATTACCGCAAGGACGATAATCTCAGTATTACTATCCCAAGAACAATAATCTCAGTATTATTACCTCAAGGACGATAATCTCAGTATTATTACCTCAAGGATGGTAATCGCTGTATTATTACCTCAAGGATGATAGTCCCAATATTATTACCTCAAGGACGATAATCTCTGCATTATTACCCCAAGGATGATTATCTCTGTATTATTACCTCAAGGATGGTAATCTCTGTATTATTACCCCAAGGATGATAATCTCTGTATTATTACCACAAGCATAGTAATCTCAGCATTAATTCATCAATGATGGTAATCTCAACATTATTACGCCAAGGATGATAATCTCAGTTTTATTACCTCAAGGATGATAATCTCAGTATTATTACCTCCAGGATGATATTCTCGGTATTATTACCTCAAGGATGATAATCTCAGTATTATTACCTCAAGGATGATAGTCTCAGTACTATTACCTCAAGGACGATAATCTCAGTATTATTACCCCAAGGCTGATAATCTCAGTATTATTACCTCAATGACGGTAATCTCTGCATTATTACCCCAAAGATGATAATCTTAATACTATTATCTCAAGGATGGTAATTTCAGCATTATTACCTCAAGGATGGTAATCTCAACTTTATTACGTCAAGGATGATAATCTCAGTGTTATTACCTCAAGTATGATAATCTCAGTATTATTACCTCAAGGATGGTAGTCTCAGTATTATTACCCAAAGGATGATAATCTCAGTATTATTACCTCAAGGACGATAATCTCAGTACTATTACTTCAAGGATGGTAATCTCAAAATTATTACCCCAAACATGATAAGCTTAGTATTATTACCTCAAAGATGGTAATATCTGTATTATTACCCCAAGGATGATAATCTTAGAATTATTACCAAAATGATGATAGTCTCAGTATTATTACCTCAAGGACGATAATCTCAATATTATTACCTCAAGGACGATAATCTCAGTATTATTACCCCAAGGAGTATAATCTCAGTATTATTACCTCAAGGATGGTAATCTCTGTATTATTACCTCAAGGATGGTAATCTATGTATTATTACCCCAAGTATGATAATCTTAGTACTGTTACCTCAAGGTTGGTAATTTCTGTATTATAACACCAAGGATGGTAATCTCTGTATTATTACCCCAAGGATGATAATCTTAGTATTATTACCTCAAGGATGATAATATCTGCATTATTACTACAAGGATGATATTATCAGTATTATTACCACAAGGATGGTAATCTCTTTATTATTACCCCAAGGATGATAATCTTAGTATCATTACCTCAAGGATGGTAATCTCTGTACTATTACCCCAAAGATGATAATATTAGTACTATTACCTCAAGGATGGTAATCTCAGCATTATTACATCAAGGATCATAATCTCAGCATTATTACCCCAAGGATGGTAATCTCAACATTATTACGTCAATGATGATAATATCAGTGCCATTACCTCAAGGATGCTAATCTCTGTATTATTACTCAAAGGATGATAATTTTAGTAATATTACCTCAATGATGGTAATCTCCGTATTATTACCCCAAGAATGGTAATCTCTGTATTATTACCCCATGGATGATAATCTCAACATTATTATGTCAAGGATGATAATCTCAGTGTTATTACCTCAAGGATAATAATCTCAGTACTATTACCTCAAGGATGATAGTCTCAGTACTATTACATCAAGGACGATAATCTCAGGATTATTACCCCAAGGCTGATAATCTCAGTATTATTACCTCAAGGATGGTAATCTCAGCATTATTACCCCAAAGATGATCATCTTAATACTATTATCTCAAGGATGGTAATTTCAGCATTATTACCTCAAGGATGGTAATCTCAACTTTATTACCTCAAGGATGATAATCTCAGTGTTATTACCTCAAGTATGATGATCTCAGTATTATTACCTCAAGGATAGTAATCTCAGCATTATTTCATCAAGGATGGTAATCACAACATTATTACGTCAAGGATGTTAATCCAGTGTTATTACCTCAAGGATGATAATCTCAGTATTATTACCTCAAGGATGATAGTCTCAGTATTATTACCGCAAGGACTAGAATCTCAGTATTATTACCTCAAGGATGGTAATCTCTGTATTATTACCTCAAGGATGGTAATCTCTGTATTATTACCTCAAGGATGATAATCTCCGCATTATTACCCCAAGGATGATAATCTCTGTATTATTACCTCAAGGATAGTAATCTCAGCATTATTACATCAAGGATAGTACTCTCAACATTATTACGTCAAAGATCATAATCTCAGTGTTATTACCTCAAGAATGCTAATCTCAGTATTATTACCTCAAGGATGATAGTCTCAGTATTATCTTCTCAAGGACGATAATCTCAGTATTATTACTACAAGGATGATAATCTCAGTATTATTACATCAAGGATGGTAATCTCTGTATTATTACCCCAAGGATGATAATCTTAGTATTATTACCTCAAGGATGGTAATCTCTGTACTATTACCCCAAAGATGATAATATTAGTACTATTACCTCAAGGATGGTAATCTCAGCATTATTACATCAAGGATCGTAATCTCAGCATTATTACCCCAAGGATAGTAATCTCAACATTATTAGGTCAATGATGATAATATCAGTGCTATTACCTCAAGGATGATAATCTCATTATTATTACCTCAAGGATGTTAGTCTCAGTATTATTACCTCAAGGATGATGGTCTCAGTAGTATTACCTCAAGGACGATAATCTCAGTATTATTACCCGAAGGATGATAATCTCAGTATTATTACCGCAAGGATGGTAATTTCTGTTTTATTAACCCAAGGATGATAATCTTAGTATTATTACCTCAAGGATGATAATCTCAGTATTGTTACCTCAAGGACGGTAACCTCAGTATTATTACTTCAAGGATGATAATCTCAGTATCATTACCTCAAGAATGATAATCTCAGTATTATTACCTCAAGGATGCTAATCTCTGTATTATTACTCCAAGGATGATAATTTTAGTAATATTACCTCAATGATGGTAATCTCTGTATTATTACCCCAAGAATGGTAATCTCTGTATTATTACCCCATGGATGATAATCTCAACATTATTATGTCAAGGATGATAATCTCAGTATTATTACCCCAAGGCTGATAATCTCAGTATTATTACCTCAAGGACGGTAATCTCTGCATTATTACCCCAAATATGATAATCTTAATACTATTATCTCAAGGATGGTAATTTCAACATTATTACCTCAAGGATGGTAATCTCAACTTTATTACGTCAAGGATGATAATCTCAGTATTATTACCTCAAGTATGATAATCTCAGTATTATTACCTCAAGGATGATAATCTCAGTATTATTGCCCCAAGGACGATAATCTCAGTATTATTACCTCAAGGATGGTAATTTCTGTATTATTACACAAAGGATGGTAATCTCAGTATTATTACCCCAAGGATGATAATCTTACTACTATTACCTCAAGGATGATAATCTCTGCATTATTACCACAAGGATGATATTATCAGTATTATTACCACAAGGATGGTAATCTCTGTATTATTACCCCAAGGATGATAATCTTAGTATTATTACCTCAAGGATGGTAATCTCTGTATTACCCAAGGATGATAATCTCTGTATTATTACCTCAAGGATAGTAATCTCAGCATTATTTCATCAAGGATGGTAATCACAACATTATTACGTCAAGGATGTTAATCCAGTGTTATTACCTCAAGAATGAAAATCTCAGTATTATTACCTCAAGGATGATAGTCTCAGAATTATTACCGCAAGGACGATAATCTCAGTATTATTACATCAAGGATGGTAATCTCTGTATTATTACCCCAAGGATGGTAATCTCTGTATTATTACCTCAAGGATGATAATCGTAGTATTATTACCTCAATGATGATAATCTCTGCATTATTACCCCAAGGATGATAATCTCTGTATTATTACCCCAAGGATAGTAATCTCAACATTATTACGTCAAAGATCATAATCTCAGTGTTATTACCTCAAGAATGCTAATCTCAGTATAATTACCTCAAGGATGATAGTCTCAGTATTATCTTCTCAAGGACGATAATCTCAGTATTATTACTACAAGGATGATAATCTCAGTATTATTACTTCAAGGATGGTAATCTCTGTACTATTACCCCAAAGATGATAATATTAGTACTATTACCTCAAGGATGGTAATCTCAGCATTATTACATCAAGGATCGTAATCTCAGCATTATTACCCCAAGGATGGTAATCTCAACATTATTAGGTCAATGATGATAATATCAGTGCTATTACATCAACGATGATAATCTCAGTATTATTATCTCAAGGATGTTAGTCTCAGTATTATTACCTCAGGGATGATGGTCTCAGTAGTATTACCTCAAGGACGATAATCTCAGTATTATTACCCGAAGGATGATAATCTCAGTATTATTACCTCAAGGATGGTAATTTCTGTTTTATTAACCCAAGGATGATAATCTTAGTATTACTACCTCAAGGATGATAATCTCAGTATTGTTACCTCAAGGACGGTAACCTCAGTATTATTACTTCAAGGACGATAATCTCAGTATCATTACCTCAAGAATGATAATCTCAGTATTATTACCTCAAGGATGCTAATCTCTGTATTATTACTCCAAGGATGATAATTTTAGTAATATTACCTCAATGATGGTAATCTCTTTTTTATTATCCCCAAGAATGGTAATCTCTGTATTATTACCCCATGGATGATAATCTCAACATTATTATGTCAAGGATGATAATCTCAGTGTTATTACCTCAAGGATACTAATCTCAGTATTATTACCTCAAGGATGATAGTCTCAGTACTATTACCTCGAGGACGATAATCTCAGTATTATTACCCCAAGGCTGATAATCTCAGTTTTATTACCTCAAGGACGGTAATCTCTGTATTATTAACCCAAACATGATAATCTTAATACTATTATCTCAAGGATGGTAATTTCAGCATTATTACATCAAGGGTGGTAATCTCAGCATTATTACCCCAAGGATGGTAATCTCAACATTATTACATCAAGAACGATAACCTCAGTATTATTACCTCCAGGACGATAATCTCAGTATTATTACTTCAAGGATGGTAATCTCAATATTATTACTCCAAGGATGATAATATTAGTATTATTACCTCAAAGATGGTAATATCTGTATTATTACCCCAAGGATGACAATTTTAGTATTATTACCTCATGGATGGTAATCTCTGTATTATTACCTCAAGGATGGTAATCTCTGTCTTATTAGCCCAAAGATGATAATCTTAGTACTATTACCTCAAGGATGGTAATCTGATCAATATTACCTCAAGGATGGTAATCTCAGCATTATTACCGCAAGGATGGTAATGTCAACTTTATTACGTCATGGATGATAATCTCAGTGTTATTACCTCAAGTATGATAATCTCAGTATCATTACCTCAAGGATGGTAGTCTCAGTATTATTACCCCAAGGATGATAATCTTAGTATTATTATCTCAAGTACGATAATCTTAGTATTATTACTTCAAGGATTATAATCTCAATATTATTACCCCAAAGATGATAATCTTAGTATTATTACCTCAAAGATGGTAATATCTGTATTATTACCCCAAGGATGATAATCTTAGTATTATTACCTAAATTATGATAGTCTCAGTATTATTACCTCAAGGACGATAATCTCAGTATTATTACCCCAAGGATTATAATCTCAGTATTATTACCTCAAGGATGGTAATCTCTGTATTATTACCTCAATGATGGTAATCTATGTATTATTACCCCAAGGATAGTAATCTCAGCAATATTTCATCAAGGATGGTAATCTCAACATTATTACGTCAAGGATGTTAATCCAGTGTTATTACCTCAAGGATGATAATCTCAGTATTATTGCCTCAAGGATGATAGTCTCAGTATTATTACCGCAAGGACAAGAATCTCAGTATTATTACCTCAAGGTTGGTAATCTCTGTATTATTACCCCAAGGATGGTAATCTCTGTATTATTACCAAAAGGATGATAATCTTAGTATTATTACCTCAATGATGATAATCTCTGCATTATTACCCCAAGGATGATAATCTCTGTATTATTACCTCAAGGATAGTAATCTCAGCATTATTACATCAAGGATAGTAATCTCAACATTATTACATCAAAGATCATAATCTCAGTGTTATTACCTCAAGAATGCTAATCTCAGTATTATTACCTCAAGGATGATAGTCTCAGTATTATCTTCTCAAGGACGATAATCTCAGTATTATAACTACAAGGATGATAATCTCAGTATTATTACATCAAGGATGGTAATCTCTGTATTATTACCCCAAGGATGATAATCTTAGATTATTACCTCAAGGATGGTAATCTCTGTACTATTACCCCAAAGATGATAATATTAGTACTATTACCTCAAGGATGGTAATCTCAGCATTATTACATCAAGGTTCGTAATCTCAGCATTATTACCCCAAGGATGGTAATCTCAACATTATTACATCAATGATGATAATATCAGTGCTATTACCTCAAGGATGATAATCTCAGTATTATTACCTCAAGGATGTCAGTCTCAGTATTATTACCTCAAGGATGATGGTCTCAGTATTATTACCTCAAGGACGATAATCTCAGTATTATTACCCGAAGGATGATAATATCAGTATTATTACCGCAAGGATGGTAATTTCTGTTTTATTAACCCAAGGATGATAATCTTAGTATTATTACCTCAAGGATGATAATCTCAGTATTGTTACCTCAAGGACGGTAACCTCAGTATTATTACTTCAAGGACGATAATCTCAGTATCATTACCTCAAGGATGATAATCTCAGTATTGTTACCTCAAGGATGCTAATCTCTGTATGATAACTCCAAGGATGATAATTTTAGTAATATTACCTCAATGATGGTAATCTCTGTATTATTAACCCAAGAATGGTAATCTCTGTATAATTACCCCATGGATGATAATCTCAACATTATTATGTCAAGGATGATAATCTCAGTGTTATTACCTCAAGGATTCTAATCTCAGTATTATTACCTCAAGGATGATAGTCTCAGTACTATTACCTCAAGGACGGTAATCTCAGTATTATTACCCCAAGGCTGATAATCTCAGTATTATTACCTCAAGGACGGTAATCTCTGTATTATTACCCCAAAGATGATAAACTTAATACTATTATCTCAAGGATGGTAATTTCAGCATTATTACATCAAGGATGGTAATCTCAGCATTATTACCCCAAGGATTGTAATCTCAACATTATTACGTCAAGGACAATAACCTCAGTATTATTACCTCGAGGACGATAATCTCAGTATTATTACTTCAAGGATGGTAATCTCTATATTATTACCCCAAGGATGATAATCTTAGTATTATTACCTCAAAGATGGTAATATCTGTATTATTACCTCAAAGATGGTAATCTCTGTATTATTACCTCAAGGATGGTAATCTCTGTATTATTACCCCAAATATGATAATCTTAGTACTATTACCGCAAGGATGGTAATCTGAGCATTATTACCTCAAGGATGGTAATCTCAGCATTATTACCTCAAGGATGGTAATCTCAACTTTATTACGTCAAGGATGATAATCTCAGTGTTATTAACTCAAGGATGATAATCTCAGGAATATTACCTCAAGGATGGTAGTCTCAGTATTATTACCCCAAGGATGATAATCTCAGTATTATTACCTCAAAAACCATAATCTCAGTATTATTACTACAAGGATGGTAATCTCTGTATTATTACCCCAAGGATGGTAATCTCTGTATTATTACCTCAAGGATGATAATCGTAGTATTATTACCTCAATGATGATAATCTCTGCATTATTACCCCAAGGATGATGATCTCTGTATTATTACCTCTAGGATAGTAATCTCAGCATTATTACATCAAGGATAGTAATCTCAACATTATTACGTCAAAGATCATAATCTCAGTGTTATTACCTCAAGAATGCTAATCTCAGTATTATTACCTCAAGGATGATAGTCGCAGTATTATCTTCTCAAGGATGATAATCTCAGTATTATTACTACAAGGATGATAATCTCAGTATTATTACCTCAAGGATGGTAATCTCTGTACTATTACCCCAAAGATGATAATATTAGTACTATTACCTCAAGGATGGTAATCTCAGCATTATTACATCAAGGATCGTAATCTCAGCATTATTACCCCAAGGATGGTAATCTCAACATTATTAGGTCAATGATGATAATATCAGTGCTATTACCCCATGGATGATAATCTCAACATTATTATGTCAAGGATGATAATCTCAGTGTTATTACCTCAAGGATACTAATCTCAGTATTATTACCTCAAGGATGATAGTCTCAGTACTATTACCTCAAGGACGATAATCTCAGTATTATTACCCCAACGCTGATAATCTCAGTATTATTACCTCAAGGACGGTAATCTCTGCATTATTACCCCAAATATGATAAACTTAATACTATTATCTCAAGGATGGTAATTTCAACATTATTACCTCAAGGATGGTAATCTCAACTTTATTACGTCAAGGATGATAATCTCAGTGTTATTACCTCAAGTATGATAATCTCAGTATTACTACCTCAAGGATGATAATCTCAGTATTATTACCCCAAGGACGATAATCTCAGTATTATTACCTCAAGGATGGTAATTTCTGTATTATTACACAAAGGATGGTAATCTCTGTATTATTACCCCAAGGATGATAATCTTACTACTATTACCTCAAGGATGATAATCTCTGCATTGTTACCACAAGGATGATATTATCAGTATTATTACCACAAGGATGGTAATCTCTGTATTATTAACCAAAGGATGATAATCTTAGTATTATTACCTCAAGGATGGTAATCTCTGTATTACCCAAGGATGATAATCTCTGTATTATTACCTCAAGGATAGTAATCTCAGCATTATTTCATCAAGGATGGTAATCACAACATTATTACGTCAAGGATGTTAATCCAGTGTTATTACCTCAAGGATGATAATCTCAGTATTATTACCTCAAGGATGATAGTCTCAGTATTATTACCGCAAGGACGATAATCTCAGTATTATTACCTCAAGGATGGTAATCTCTGTATTATTACCCCAAGGATGATAATCTCTGTATTATTACCTCAAGGATGATAATCGTAGTATTATTACCTCAATGATGATAATCTCTGCATTATTACCCCAAGGATGATAATCTCTATTATTACCTCAAGGATAGTAATCTCAGCATTATTACATCAAGGATAGTAATCTCAGCATTATTACGTCAAAGATCATAATCTCAGTGTTATTACCTCAAGAATGCTAATCTCAGTATTATTACCTCAAGGATGATAGTCTCAGTATTATCTTCTCAAGGACGATAATCTCAGTATTATTACTACAAGGATGATAATCTGAGTATTATTACCTCAAGGATGGTATTCTCTGTACTATTACCCCAAAGATGATAATATTAGTACTATTACCTCAAGGATGGTAATCTCAGCATTATTACATCAAGGATCGTAATCTCAGCATTATTACCCCAAGGATGGTAATCTCAACATTATTAGGTCAATGATGATAATATCAGTGCTATTACATCAAGGATGATAATCTCAGTATTATTATCTCATGGATGTTAGTCTCAGTATTATTACCCCAAGGATGATGGTCTCAGTAGTATTACCTCAAGGACGATAATCTCAGTATTATTACCCGAAGGATGATAATCTCAGTATTATTACCTCAAGGATGGTAATTTCTGTTTTATTAACCCAAGGATGATAATCTTAGTATTATTACCTCAAGGATGATAATCTCAGTATTGTTACCTCAAGGACGGTAACCTCAGTATTATTACTTCAAGGACGATAATCTCAGTATCATTACCTCAAGAATGATAATCTCAGTATTATTACCTCAAGGATGCTAATCTCTGTATTATTACTCCAAGGATGATAATTTTAGTAATATTACCTCAATGATGGTAATCTCTTTTTTATTATCCCCAAGAATGGTAATCTCTGTATTATTACCCCATGGATGATAATCTCAACATTATTATGTCAAGGATGATAATCTCAGTGTTATTACCTCAAGGATACTAATCTCAGTATTATTACCTCAAGGATGATAGTCTCAGTACTATTACCTCGAGGACGATAATCTCAGTATTATTACCCCAAGGCTGATAATCTCAGTTTTATTACCTCAAGGACGGTAATCTCTGTATTATTAACCCAAACATGATAATCTTAATACTATTATCTCAAGGATGGTAATTTCAGCATTATTACATCAAGGATGGTAATCTCAGCATTATTACCCCAAGGATGGTAATCTCAACATTATTACATCAAGAACGATAACCTCAGTATTATTACCTCCAGGACGATAATCTCAGTATTATTACTTCAAGGATGGTAATCTCAATATTATTACTCCAAGGATGATAATATTAGTATTATTACCTCAAAGATGGTAATATCTGTATTATTACCCCAAGGATGACAATTTTAGTATTATTACCTCATGGATGGAAATCTCTGTATTATTACCTCAAGGATGGTAATCTCTGTCTTATTAGCCCAAAGATTATAATCTTAGTACTATTACCTCAAGGATGGTAATCTGATCAATATTACCTCAAGGATGGTAATCTCAGCATTATTACCGCAAGGATGGTAATCTCAACTTTATTACGTCAAGGATGATAATCTCAGTGTTATTACCTCAAGGATGATAATCTCAGTATCATTACCTTAAGGATGGTAGTCTCAGTATTATTACCCCAAGGATGATAATCTCAGTATTATTATCTCAAGTATGATAATCTTAGTATTATTACTTCAAGGATTGTAATCTCAATATTATTACCCCAAAGATGATAATCTTAGTATTATTACCTCAAAGATGGTAATATCTGTATTATTACCCCAAGGATGATAATCTTAGTATTATTACCTAAATTATGATAGTCTCAGTATTATTACCTCAAGGACGATAATCTCAGTATTATTACCTCAAGGACGATAATCTCAGTATTATTACCCCAAGGATTATAATCTCAGTATTATTACCTCAAGGATGGTAATCTCTGTATTATTACCTCAATGATGGTAATCTATGTATTATTACCCCAAGAATGATAATCTTAGTATTGTTACCTCAAGGATGGTAATTTCTGTATTATTACACCAAGGATGGTAATCTCTGTATTATTACCCCAAAGATGATAATATTAGTACTATTACCTCAAGGATGGTAATCTCAGCATTATTACATCAACGATGGTAATCTCAGCATTATTACCCCAAGGATGGTAATCTCAACTTTATTACGTCAAGGATAATAATCTCAGTATTATTACCTCAAGTATGGTAGTGTCAGTATTATTACCACAAGCATGATAATCTCAGTATTATTACCTCAAGGATGGTAATCTCTGTATTATTACCCCAAGGATGCTAATCTCTGTATTATTACTCCAAGGATGATATGCTTGGTATTATTACCTCAAGGATGGTAATCTCTGTATTATTACCCCAAAGGTGATAAGCTTAATCCTATTACCTCAAGGATGGGAATCTCAGCATTATTACATCAAGGATGGTAATCTCAGCATTATTACCCCAATGTTGGTAATGTCTGTATTATTACCCCAAGGATGATAATCTTAGTATTATTACCTCAAGGGTGATAATCTCTGCATTATTACCCCCAAGGATGATAATCTCTGTATTATTACCTCAAGGATTGTAATCTCAGCATTATTACCCCAAGGATGGTAAACTCAACATTATTACGTCAAGGATGATAATCTCAGTGTTATTAACTCAAGGATGATAATCTAAGTATTATTACCTCAGGGATGGTAATCTCAATATTATTACCCCAAGGATGATAATCTTAGTATTATTACCTCAAAGATGGTAATCTCTGTATTATTCCCCCAAGGATGATAATCTTAGTATTATTACCTCAAAGATGGTAATATCTGTATTATTACCCCAAGGATGATAATCTTAGTATTATTACCTAAATGATGATAGTCTCAGTATTGTTACCTCAAGGACGATAATCTCAGTATTATTACCTCAAGGATGATAATCTCTGTATTATTACCCCAAGGATTATAATCTCAGTATTATTACCTCAAGGATGGTAATCTCTGTATTATTACCACAAGGATGGTAATCTATGTATTATTACCCCAAGTATGATAATCTTAGTGTTGTTACCTCAAGGATGGTAATTTCTGTATTATTACACCAAGGATGGTAATCTCTGTATTATTACCCCAAGGATGATAATCTTACTACTATTACCTCAAGGATGATAATCTCTGCATTATTACCACAAGGATGATATTATCAGTATTATTACCAGAAGGATGGTAATCTCTGTATTTTTACCCCAAGGATGATAATCTCAACTTTATTACCTCAAGGATGATAATCTCAGTATTATTACCTCAAGGATGGTAGTCTCAGTATTATTACCCCAAGGATGATAATCTAAGTATTATTACCTCAAGGATGCTAATCTCTGTATTATTACTCCAAAGATGATATGCTTGGTATTATTACCTCAAGGATGGTAATCTCTATTATTACCCCAAAGGTGATAATCTTAATCCCATTACCTCAAGGATGGGAATCTCAGCATTATTACGTCAAGGATGTTAATCCAGTGTTATTACCTCAAGGATGATAATCTCAGTATTATTACCTCAAGGATGATAGTCTCAGTATTATTACCGCAAGGACGAGAATCTCAGTATTATTACCTCAAGGTTGGTAATCTCTGTATTATTACCCCAAGGATGGTAATCTCTGTGTTATTACCGCAAGGATGATAATCTTAGTATTATTACCTCAATGATGATAATCTCTGCATTATTACCCCAAGGATGATAATCTCTGTATTATTACCTCAAGGATAGTAATCTCAGCATTATTACATCAAGGATAGTAATCTCAACATTATTACATCCAAGATCATAATCTCAGTGTTATTACCTCAAGAATGCTAATCTCAGTATTATTACCTCAAGGATGATAGTCTCAGTATTATCTTCTCAAGGACGATAATCTCAGTATTATAACTACAAGGATGATAATCTCAGTATTATTACATCAAGGATGGAAATCTCTGTATTATTACCCCAAGGATGATAATCTTAGATTATTACCTCAAGGATGGTAATCTCTGTACTATTACCCCAAAGATGATAATATTAGTACTATTACCTCAAGGATGGTAATCTCAGCATTATTACATCAAGGATCGTAATCTCAGCATTATTACCCCAAGGATGGTAATCTCAACATTATTACATCAATGATGATAATATCAGTGCTATTACCTCAAGGATGATAATCTCAGTATTATTACCTCAAGGATGTTAGTCTCAGTATTATTACCTCAAGGATGATGGTCTCAGTATTATTACCTCAAGGACGATAATCTCAGTATTATTACCCGAAGGATGATAATCTCAGTATTATTACCGCAAGGATGGTAATTTCTGTTTTATTAACCCAAGGATGATAATCTTAGTATTATTACCTCAAGGATGATAATCTCAGTATTGTTACCTCAAGGAAGGTAACCTCAGTATTATTACTTCAAGGACGATAATCTCAGTATCATTACCTCAAGGATGATAATCTCAGTATTATTACCTCAAGGATGATAATCTCTGCATTATTACCACAAGGATGATATTATCAGTATTATTACCTCAATGATGGTAATCTCTGTATTATTACCCCAAGGATGATAATCTTAGTATTATTACCTCTAGGATGGTAATCTCTGTATTATTACCCTAAAGATGATAATCTTAGTACTATTACCTCAAGGATGGTAATCTCAGCATTATTACATCAAGGATGGTAATCTCAGCATTATTACCCCAAGGATGGTAATCTCAACTTTATTACGTCAAGGATGATAATCTCAGTATTATTACCTCAAGTATGGTAGTCTCAGTATTATTACCACAAGGATGATAATCTCAGTATTATTACCTCAAGGATGGTAATCTCTGTATTATTACCCCAAGGATGCTAATCTCTGTATTATTACTCCAAGGATGATATGCTTGGTATTATTACCTCAAGGATGGTAATCTCTGTATTATTACCCCAAAGGTGATAATCTTAATCCTATTACCTCAAGGATGGGAATCTCAGCATTATTACATCAAGGATGGTAATCTCAGCATTACTACCTCAAGGGTGATAATCTCTGCATTATTACCCCCAAGGATGGTAATCTCAACATTATTACGTCAAGGATGATAATCTCAGTGTTATTAACTCAAGGATGATAATCTAAGTATTATTAACGCAGGGATGGTAATCTCAATATTATTACCCCAAGGATGATAATCTTAGTATTAATACCTCAAAGATGGTAATCTCTGTATTATTACCCCAAGGATGATAATCTTAGTATTATCACCTCAAGGATGGTAATATCTGTATTATTACCCCAAGGATGATAATCTTAGTATTATTACCTAAATGATGATAGTCTCAGTATTATTACCTCAAGGACGATAATCTCAGTATTATTACCTCAAGGATGATAATCTCAGTATTATTACCCCAAGGATTATAATCTCAGTATTATTACCTCAAGTATGGTAATCTCTGTATTATTACCTCAATGATGGTAATCTATGTATTATTACCCCAAGTATGATAATCTTAGTATTGTTACCTCAAGGATGGTAATTTCTGTATTATTACAGCAAGGATGGTAATCTCTGTATTATTACCCCAAGGATGATAATCTTAGTATTATTACCTCAAGGATGATAATCTCTGCATTATTACCACAAGGATGATATTATCAGTATTATTACCACAAGGATGGTAATCTCTGTATTATTACCCCAAGGATGATAATCTTAGTATTATTACCTCAAGGATGGTAATCTCTGTATTATTACCCTAAAGATGATAATCTTAGTACTATTACCTCAAGGATGGTAATCTCAGCATTATTACATCAAGGATGGTAATCTCAGCATTATTACCCCAGGGATGGTAATCTCAACTTTATTACGTCAAGGATGATAATCTCAGTATTATTACCTCAAGTATGGTAGTCTCAGTATTATTACCACAAGGATGATAATCTCAGTATTATTACCTCAAGGATGGTAATCTCTGTATTATTACCCCAAGGATGCTAATCTCTGTATTATTACTCCAAGGATGATATGCTTGGTATTATTACCTCAAGGATGGTAATCTCTGTATTATTACCCCAAAGGTGATAAGCTTAATCCTATTACCTCAAGGATGGGAATCTCAGCATTATTACATCAAGGATGGTAATCTCAGCATTATTACCCCAATGTTGGTAATGTCTGTATTATTACCCCAAGGATGATAATCTTAGTATTATTACCTCAAGGGTGATAATCTCTGCATTATTACCCCCAAGGATGATAATCTCTGTATTATTACCTCAAGGATTGTAATCTCAGCATTATTACCCCAAGGATGGTAATCTCAACATTATTACGTCAAGGATGATAATCTCAGTGTTATTAACTCAAGGATGATAATCTAAGTATTATTACCTCAGGGATGGTAATCTCAATATTATTACCCCAAGGATGATAATCTTAGTATTATTACCTCAAAGATGGTAATATCTTTATTATTACCCCAAGGATGATAATCTTAGTATTATTACCTAAATGATGATAGTCTCAGTATTATTACCTCAAGGACGATAATCTCAGTATTATTACCTCAAGGAAAATAATCTCTGTATTATTACCCCAAGGATTATAATCTCAGTATTATTACCTCAAGGATGGTAATCTCTGTATTATTACCTCAAGGATGGTAATCTATGTATTATTACCCCAAGTATGATAATCTTAGTGTTGTTACCTCAAGGATGGTAATTTCTGTATTATTACACCAAGGATGGTAATCTCTGTATTATTACCCCAAGGATGATAATTTTACTACTATTACCTCAAGGATGATAATCTCTGCATTATTACCACAAGAATGATATTATCAGTATTATTACCACAAGGATGGTAATCTCTGTATTTTTACCCCATGGATGATAATCTCAACTTTATTACCTCAAGGATGATAATCTCAGTATTATTACCTCAAGGATGGTAGTCTCAGTATTATTACCCCAAGGATGATAATCTAAGTATTATTACCTCAAGGATGCTAATCTCTGTATTATTACTCCAAAGATGATATGCTTGGTATTATTACCTCAAGGATGGTAATCTCTGTAATATTACCCCAAAGGTGATAATCTTAATCCCATTACCTCAAGGATGGGAATCTCAGCATTATTACCCCAAGGTTGGTAATCTTAGTATTATTACCTCAAGGGTGATAATCTCTGCATTATTACCCCCAAGGATGATAATCTCTGTATTATTACCTCAAGGATTGTAATCTCAGCATTATTACCCCAAGGATGGTAATCTCAACATTATTACGTCAAGGATGATAATCTCAGTGTTATTACCTCAAGGATGATAATCTAAGTATTATTACCTCAGGGATGGTAATCTCAATATTATTACCCCAAGGATGATAATCTTAGTATTATTACCTCAATGATGATAGTCTCAGTATTATTACCACAAGGACGATAATCTCAGTATTATTACCCCAAGGATTATAATCTCAGTATTATTACCTCAAGGATGGTAAGCTCAACATTATTACATCAAGGATGATAATCGCAGTGTTATTACCTCAAGGATGATAATCTCGGTATTATTACCTCAAGGATGGTAGTTTCAGTATTATTACCTCAAGGACAATAACCTCAGTATTATTACCTCAAGGACGATAATCTCAGTATTATTACTTCAAAGTTGGTAACCTCAGTATTATTACCCCAAGGATGATAATCGTAGTGTTATTACCTCAAAGATGGTAATCTCTGTATTATTACCCCAAGGATGATAATCTTAGTATTATCACCTCAAGGATGGTAATCTCTGTATTATTACCTCAAGGATGATAATCTTAGTATTATTACCTCAAAGATGGTAATATCTGTATTATTACCCCAAGAATGATAATCTTAGTATTATTACCTAAATGATGATAGTCTCAGTATTATTACCTCAAGGACGATAATCTCAGTATTATTACCTCAAGGACGATAATCTCAGTATTATTACCACAAGGATTATAATCTCAGTATTATTACCTCAAGGATGGTAATCTCTGTATTATTACCTCAAGGATGGTAATCTATGTATTATTACCCCAAGTATGATAATCTTAGTATTGTTACCTTAAGGATGGTAATTTCTGTATTATTACACCAACGATGGTAATCTCTGTATTATTACCCCAAGGATGATAATCTTAGTATTATTACCTCAAGGATGATAATCTCTGCATTATTACCACAAGGATGATATTATCAGTATTATTACCACAAGGATGGTAATCTCTGTATTTTTACCCCAAGGATGATAAACTTAGTATTATTACCTCAAGGATGGTAATCTCTGTATTATTACCCTAAAGATGATAATCTTAGTACTATTACCTCAAGGATGGTAATCTCAGCATTATTACCCCAAGGATGGTAATCTCAACTTTATTACATCAAGGATGATAATCTCAGTATTATTACCTCAAGGATGGTAGTCTCAGTATTATTACCCCAAGGATGATAATCTCTGTATTATTAACTCAAGGATTGTAATCTCAGCATTATTACCCCAAGGATGGTAATCTCAACATTATTACGTCAAGGATGATAATCTCAGTGTTATTACCTCAAGGATGATAATCTAAGTATTATTACCTCAGGGATGGTAATCTCAATATTATTACCCCAAGGATGATAATCTTAGTATTATTACCTCAATGATGATAGTCTCAGTATTATTACCACAAGGACGATAATCTCAGTATTATTACCCCAAGGATTATAATCTCAGTATTATTACCTCAAGGATGGTAAGCTCAACATTATTACATCAAGGATGATAATCGCAGTGTTATTACCTCAAGGATGATAATCTCGGTATTATTACCTCAAGGATGGTAGTTTCAGTATTATTACCTCAAGGACAATAACCTCAGTATTATTACCTCAAGGACGATAATCTCAGTATTATTACTTCAAAGTTGGTAACCTCAGTATTATTACCCCAAGGATGATAATCGTAGTGTTATTACCTCAAAGATGGTAATCTCTGTATTATTACCCCAAGGATGATAATCTTAGTATTATCACCTCAAGGATGGTAATCTCTGTATTATTACCTCAAGGATGATAATCTTAGTATTATTACCTCAAAGATGGTAATATCTGTATTATTACCCCAAGAATGATAATCTTAGTATTATTACCTAAATGATGATAGTCTCAGTATTATTACCTCAAGGACGATAATCTCAGTATTATTACCTCAAGGACGATAATCTCAGTATTATTACCACAAGGATTATAATCTCAGTATTATTACCTCAAGGATGGTAATCTCTGTATTATTACCTCAAGGATGGTAATCTATGTATTATTACCCCAAGTATGATAATCTTAGTATTGTTACCTTAAGGATGGTAATTTCTGTATTATTACACCAACGATGGTAATCTCTGTATTATTACCCCAAGGATGATAATCTTAGTATTATTACCTCAAGGATGATAATCTCTGCATTATTACCACAAGGATGATATTATCAGTATTATTACCACAAGGATGGTAATCTCTGTATTTTTACCCCAAGGATGATAAACTTAGTATTATTACCTCAAGGATGGTAATCTCTGTATTATTACCCTAAAGATGATAATCTTAGTACTATTACCTCAAGGATGGTAATCTCAGCATTATTACCCCAAGGATGCTAATCTCTGTATTATTACTCCAAGGATGATATGCTTGGTATTATTACCTCAAGGCTGGTAATCTCTGTATTATTACCCCAAAGGTGATAAGCTTAATCCTATTACCTCAAGGATGGGAATCTCAGCATTATTACATCAAGGATGGTAATCTCAGCATTATTACCCCAATGTTGGTAATGTCTGTATTATTACCCCAAGGATGATAATCTTAGTATTATTACCTCAAGGGTGATAATCTCTGCATTATTACCCCCAAGGATGATAATCTCTGTATTATTACCTCAAGGATTGTAATCTCAGCATTATTACCCCAAGGATGGTAATCTCAACATTATTACGTCAAGGATGATAATCTCAGTGTTATTAACTCAAGGATGATAATCTAAGTATTATTACCTCAGGGATGGTAATCTCGATATTATTACCCCAAGGATGATAATCTTAGTATTATTACCTCAAAGATGGTAATATCTTTATTATTACCCCAAGGATGATAATCTTAGTATTATTACCTAAATGATGATAGTCTCAGTATTATTACCTCAAGGACGATAATCTCAGTATTATTACCTCAAGGAAAATAATCTCTGTATTATTACCCCAAGGATTATAATCTCAGTATTATTACCTCAAGGATGGTAATCTCTGTATTATTACCTCAAGGATGGTAATCTATGTATTATTACCCCAAGTATGATAATCTTAGTGTTGTTACCTCAAGGATGGTAATTTCTGTATTATTACACCAAGGATGGTAATCTCTGTATTATTACCCCAAGGATGATAATTTTACTACTATTACCTCAAGGATGATAATCTCTGCATTATTACCACAAGAATGATATTATCAGTATTATTACCACAAGGATGGTAATCTCTGTATTTTTACCCCATGGATGATAATCTCAACTTTATTACCTCAAGGATGATAATCTCAGTATTATTACCTCAAGGATGGTAGTCTCAGTATTATTACCCCAAGGATGATAATCTAAGTATTATTACCTCAAGGATGCTAATCTCTGTATTATTACTCCAAAGATGATATGCTTGGTATTATTACCTCAAGGATGGTAATCTCTGTATTATTACCCCAAAGGTGATAATCTTAATCCCATTACCTCAAGGATGGGAATCTCAGCATTATTACCCCAAGGTTGGTAATCTTAGTATTATTACCTCAAGGGTGATAATCTCTGCATTATTACCCCCAAGGATGATAATCTCTGTATTATTACCTCAAGGATTGTAATCTCAGCATTATTACCCCAAGGATGGTAATCTCAACATTATTACGTCAAGGATGATAATCTCAGTGTTATTACCTCAAGGATGATAATCTAAGTATTATTACCTCAGGGATGGTAATCTCAATATTATTACCCCAAGGATGATAATCTTAGTATTATTACCTCAATGATGATAGTCTCAGTATTATTACCACAAGGACGATAATCTCAGTATTATTACCCCAAGGATTATAATCTCAGTATTATTACCTCAAGGATGGTAAGCTCAACATTATTACATCAAGGATGATAATCGCAGTGTTATTACCTCAAGGATGATAATCTCGGTATTATTACCTCAAGGATGGTAGTTTCAGTATTATTATCTCAAGGACAATAACCTCAGTATTATTACCTCAAGGACGATAATCTCAGTATTATTACCTCAAAGTTGGTAACCTCAGTATTATTACCCCAAGGATGATAATTGTAGTGTTATTACCTCAAAGATGGTAATCTCTGTATTATTACCCCAAGGATGATAATCTTAGTATTATTACCTCAAGGATGGTAATCTCTGTATTATTACCTCAAGGATGATAATCTTAGTATTATTACCTCAAAGATGGTAATATCTGTATTATTACCCCAAGAATGATAATCTTAGTATTATTACCTAAATGATGATAGTCTCAGTATTATTACCTCAAGGACGATAATCTCAGTATTATTACCTCAAGGACGATAATCTCAGTATTATTACCACAAGGATTATAATCTCAGTATTATTACCTCAAGGATGGTAATCTCTGTATTATTACCTCAAGGATGGTAATCTATGTATTATTACCCCAAGTATGATAATCTTAGTATTGTTACCTTAAGGATGGTAATTTCTGTATTATTACACCAACGATGGTAATCTCTGTATTATTACCCCAAGGATGATAATCTTAGTATTATTACCTCAAGGATGATAATCTCTGCATTATTACCACAAGGATGATATTATCAGTATTATTACCACAAGGATGGTAATCTCTGTATTTTTACCCCAAGGATGATAAACTTAGTATTATTACCTCAAGGATAGTAATCTCTGTATTATTACCCTAAAGATGATAATCTTAGTACTATTACCTCAAGGATGGTAATCTCAGCATTATTACCCCAAGGATGGTAATCTCAACTTTATTACATCAAGGATGATAATCTCAGTATTATTACCTCAAGGATGGTAGTCTCAGTATTATTACCCCAAGGATGATAATCTCTGTATTATTAACTCAAGGATTGTAATCTCAGCATTATTACCCCAAGGATGGTAATCTCAACATTATTACGTCAATGATGATAATCTCAGTGTTATTACCTCAATGATGATAATCTAAGTATTATTACCTCAGGGATGGTAATCTCAATATTATTACCCCAAGGATGATAATCTTAGTATTATTACCTCAAAAATGGTAATATCTGTATTATTACCCCAAGGATGATAATCTTAGTATTATTACCTCAATGATGATAGTCTCAGTATTATTACCACAAGGACGATAATCTCAGTATTATTACCCCAAGGATTATAATCTCAGTATTATTTCCTCAAGGATGGTAATCTCAGCATTATTACCCTAAGGATGGTAATCTCAACTTTATTACGTCAAGGATGATAATCTCAGTATTATTACCTCAAGTATGGTAGTCTCAGTATTATTACCCCAAGGATGATAATCTCAGTATTATTACCTCAAGGATGGTAATCTCTGTATTATTACCCCAAGGATGCTAATCTCTGTATTATTACTCCAAGGATGATATGCTTGGTATTATTACCTCAAGGCTGGTAATCTCTGTATTATTACCCCAAAGGTGATAAGCTTAATCCTATTACCTCAAGGATGGGAATCTCAGCATTATTACATCAAGGATGGTAATCTCAGCATTATTACCCCAATGTTGGTAATGTCTGTATTATTACCCCAAGGATGATAATCTTAGTATTATTACCTCAAGGGTGATAATCTCTGCATTATTACCCCCAAGGATGATAATCTCTGTATTATTACCTCAAGGATTGTAATCTCAGCATTATTACCCCAAGGATGGTAATCTCAACATTATTACGTCAAGGATGATAATCTCAGTGTTATTAACTCAAGGATGATAATCTAAGTATTATTACCTCAGGGATGGTAATCTCAATATTATTACCCCAAGGATGATAATCTTAGTATTATTACCTCAAAGATGGTAATATCTTTATTATTACCCCAAGGATGATAATCTTAGTATTATTACCTAAATGATGATAGTCTCAGTATTATTACCTCAAGGACGATAATCTCAGTATTATTACCTCAAGGAAAATAATCTCTGTATTATTACCCCAAGGATTATAATCTCAGTATTATTACCTCAAGGATGGTAATCTCTGTATTATTACCTCAAGGATGGTAATCTATGTATTATTACCCCAAGTATGATAATCTTAGTGTTGTTACCTCAAGGATGGTAATTTCTGTATTATTACACCAAGGATGGTAATCTCTGTATTATTACCCCAAGGATGATAATTTTACTACTATTACCTCAAGGATGATAATCTCTGCATTATTACCACAAGAATGATATTATCAGTATTATTACCACAAGGATGGTAATCTCTGTATTTTTACCCCATGGATGATAATCTCAACTTTATTACCTCAAGGATGATAATCTCAGTATTATTACCTCAAGGATGGTAGTCTCAGTATTATTACCCCAAGGATGATAATCTAAGTATTATTACCTCAAGGATGCTAATCTCTGTATTATTACTCCAAAGATGATATGCTTGGTATTATTACCTCAAGGATGGTAATCTCTGTATTATTACCCCAAAGGTGATAATCTTAATCCCATTACCTCAAGGATGGGAATCTCAGCATTATTACCCCAAGGTTGGTAATCTTAGTATTATTACCTCAAGGGTGATAATCTCTGCATTATTACCCCCAAGGATGATAATCTCTGTATTATTACCTCAAGGATTGTAATCTCAGCATTATTACCCCAAGGATGGTAATCTCAACATTATTACGTCAAGGATGATAATCTCAGTGTTATTACCTCAAGGATGATAATCTAAGTATTATTACCTCAGGGATGGTAATCTCAATATTATTACCCCAAGGATGATAATCTTAGTATTATTACCTCAATGATGATAGTCTCAGTATTATTACCACAAGGACGATAATCTCAGTATTATTACCCCAAGGATTATAATCTCAGTATTATTACCTCAAGGATGGTAAGCTCAACATTATTACATCAAGGATGATAATCGCAGTGTTATTACCTCAAGGATGATAATCTCGGTATTATTACCTCAAGGATGGTAGTTTCAGTATTATTATCTCAAGGACAATAACCTCAGTATTATTACCTCAAGGACGATAATCTCAGTATTATTACCTCAAAGTTGGTAACCTCAGTATTATTACCCCAAGGATGATAATCGTAGTGTTATTACCTCAAAGATGGTAATCTCTGTATTATTACCCCAAGGATGATAATCTTAGTATTATTACCTCAAGGATGGTAATCTCTGTATTATTACCTCAAGGATGATAATCTTAGTATTA